>NC_065533.1:58049442-58157416 GCF_020184175.1 Aphis gossypii
TTCTTTATTTTAAATCGTCAAGTATAATATCACTTAATTAATTTATATTGATTTATTTAAAGCAAATTAATTAAATTGATATATTCTACTCAGGGCCGTACTCAGCTTTGGCGGGCCTCCATAGGCACAACTAGAGGCCAAACACTAGGGGTGCTAAAATTATGCAGAGGACACAGGCCCGTGGGGGCAAGCCCCCACACCCCCAAACACCTACCATACAACAATTTTATAATTATAATAATCATTCCAATCCACACTATAAAACCATAAGCACACTAATATTTAAGTATAAAAGCTATAATATACCTTATAAATACATAAGTTATAGTATATAATTTGTTTAAGTGATAAAAATAAAAATAAAGTTTAAATGGAATATATACATATTTATTATACATAATAATATTATTTTATACTAATAATAATTTTCTATTCTTAGTAGAATACTTTTCTAGTATTTCTGAAGAACTAATTTTGTTAACAATGCCTCTTTCGATGTTTAAAATTGATAAATTTGTGAACCGCTGTTGTTCCATACTTGCTCTTAACCAGTTTCTTAAACGACGCATTGAGAAGCTTCTCTCACACGTAGCAGAACTCACTGGAATTGTAAGAGCCACTTGTAACAATTTAAATACATTTGGAAATGTGGCCTTCTTACAAATATCTTTAATAGTATCTATATTATGATTATAACTAGAAGGTAGACAGTTCTTTAAAATAAGCATTTCCGCTTTTAATAAATCCAAGTTGATACACATAACATCCTTAAATAAAAATTTAATAATATATCATTATAATTACATACATAAATCACTTGAATTGTGATATAACACACTTTGTAATAATTTATGAAGTATTGACTTTTTTCATAGTCCATTTTCACAAAATAATCAATCAAACTATCCATTTCAAGACTTTCTTCGAAAAATCTGAAATTTAAGTTATTTATAATAGTGTCAATTATAGGAAAGTAAACTGGGCGTCTCCAATACAATTCTACTGAATCTGAAGCACTAATTTGATCATCTAGTTCAGCACCTGTTGTTGTTTCCAAATGGAAGTCCATTAAATGAATCGGTTGAGTTTGTCCACGTTTTAATCCTTTATAACCATTAACAATAATTTAATTTTTTTTCCATAAACAATTGTGAATAAATATGATTTTATTTTAAACAAATCAATTTGAGGAACTTCTAATGATATATTATGTTTCTCAGCTAGCTCTACAATAGTTAACCATAATTTTGAAAATTCATCATCAGACCTTAATCATATAAATGATTGGATGACCCCATTGACAATATTTCTTGTTTTACCTAAAGTTGCTGTTTTAGATTGTAAAGAAGTACTTAAAATATTTATAATTCCCAAAACTTCTTTTAGTATAATAATAACAATAAGGAATTGACACTTTAGAATCTGATTTAGAATACCTATAACAAATAATAAAGTTATAATTTTCAATTATTATAGATATTAAAATATCACTCAATTTGCATTACCTATAGCTTCAACAACATCTTTATCTGCTTGAGTGTCCACTTCATTGATTAAAAAATTTAGAATTGCAGAATAATTTGTTAACATCGATTCACAATTCTTGTATCTACAAACACAACGTGTATCACACACTCTGAGAATGTTTCCTTTCTTTAACCCTAATTGTAATTGTATTTTAACCAACTCGGTATTATTGGATGGACGAGAAAAGTGTACATAAACAGACTCAAGAGTATTAAAAACACTTCGAGCAATCTACAAAAATATTTAAAAAGTAATTCTATAAATGTATATAAATAAAATTATGGATTGCAATATGGAGTACATACTTTGATTCCTTTACACATGTCCACAACAACTAAATTCAATCGATGTGCCATACAGTGTGTATAAATTGCACAAGGGTAATATTCTTTGATTTTAGCTTGTACTCTTCCAAGACAACCCGTCATAACGCTCGCTCCATCATATGACAGCAACGATGTATAAAGTGTTCATATTAATGTTTAATTTTTCAAAGCATTTGAAAATGGCTGCAACAATATGGTTAGCGTCCTGTCCACTGGAGACATCCACAAACTCCAACAATCTTTCTACAATATCAAAACTAACAACATACTTAATACAGATGCTCAACTGTTCTTGTTTATGAGATCTATATTAATGTTAATTTGATTTAAATATTTTATAAAAAAAAAAAAAACAGATACAGGCAAATGTTAAAAATTATTTAGTTTACCTGGCTTCATCAACCATAATAGCAAAAAAAAACAGTATTTTTAATTTCATTAATTATTTTTTCCCTAGCATAATCAGCACTTATTTGTATTATTTCTTCTTGGACTTTCCAACTAGTGTGATTGATTTTTACATCATAATGACTTTTAAAATTTGGAACGCATTTTGAAAACACATTGCATAGTTCTTTGAAATTACCTATAATTTATTACTTAATGAAATCAAGTTTTATTATTTTTTATATTAATATTATATTACCTTGATTTAAAGAATCACATTTCTCAGAGTGTCCCCAAAATGCTACACCTTGTTTACCAAGATATAAAACAATTTCAATTATTTGGGCCATATAAGCTCTATTTTCTACAATTTAATTGTGATGAGCATCTGATAATTTGGCTATAATGGAACCTGATTGCTTACTTGTTTTATATGCAACCATCTTTGTTAAATTAGTTTTATAAACATCAGAGTTTTAATGTTTTCCTATTTTTACAATAAACTGAAAAAGACAGTTAATTTAAAATTTAATTAGGTAATAATAATGAAGTTTATTTGTTAACAGACTAAATAATATATATTTTATCATGTATTTTTTTATTTTTATATTGATTGAATTGCTTAGTTAAAAATAAAATAATAATTATAGGTAGGAGTCCACACATTGATTAAAAGAAATAATAACTTACTTTTTGCCAATTGTTACATCCAGTTTTTATCCATATGTCTTCAAAATTGCTAGTATTAAACATGCAACAAACGAAACAAAATGCAGCATTACATTTAATGCTGCACTCTAACCATTCATAATATTTTTAAACCATTCACTTTGGAATGACCTATACCGTTTTCCAAATTTTGTTTTTATGTAAGTCTAAGATCAAAATAAAGTTATCAGGTCCATAAGAAGGTATATATTTTTATGCCGATAAAGTTAAAATAAATAAGTAACTTAAAATACTATAAAAAGAAACTTACAGAGAGAATAGGGCGACATGATCCAGTATCCAATATACCTAAGTCGGTTAAATCAGAATTTGATGCAATGTTAAATTTTACTGTGGCAATTCATCAAGTTCTTTAAAACAAAAATAGATGGAAAAAACTTATTTATTATAAAATTCTACCAAATAAAGTAAAGTATAATGGCCTATTTCATAAAATCTAAAAAAATAATTAACAATACATGTTTGTTTGAAATATGCAGTAAAAATAAATCATAAATGAAAAAAATGGCTTATTTTGGTATAAATTGTTTTCAATAAAAATAAAAATTTAATCCTTAAAGAAAATATCCTTAGTAAGATAGACCACTATTGCGCTGAGCAGAGCATCTCAATTAATTTACTATATACATTCCTGTAAGTGCTGCTATAATATTTGAAGTCAATTCACAAGATGAACTTTGACTAGAAGATCCAGGAATATTTTATCTTCTGTAGAGTGATTATTTTTTTTGTTTTTTTTTTTATTCATATTAAAAATATTAAACATTTTGAAACTTATAATAATTAACACACTTTACAGTTCACATTAATAATATAATAAAATGTTTAAACGAAATATTTTATTAAAACCATACACGTGGGTTTAGATAATGACAACTATTATAGGTAGTGTTCGCGCACAATAATAATAATAATGACCGCAATAATATAACACCTAACCTTGACCTACGCCTCGAATCGCACGGATAGGCAACTCTATGTGCGCGAAGACACCAAGGAACGGGAATGGAGTAATTACCAACTATGGGAATTATGATGATGCAGTCTAGTTATAAGGGGGGGGGGTCTCTGTGATCGATCAGGGGGGCTATTCAGAAACTCATACGAAAAAGATCCGTATACGAAAATCGTGGTTTTCACATGAGTTTTCACATGATCCCAAAAAACCGTATTCTAAACACTTTTTCGTATACGGATACAATTATGTCATGTGAAAAATATTCACACGGTTGATTCGGATGGGTTTCCGTATGTGAAAATTGGTTTCCGTATGCGGATTCATGTTATTTAACCGGTTTTAAGATTTAGATTATGGTTTAAACTCCGGTTTAAACATTGAATGACGAGACTTAAAGTCATAATTTATGATTTATGTTTATTAAAATATGGTATCATGTAAATAATTTAAATATTTAAGTATAATATTCATTGCATCAAGAATTCTGAATTAAAAAATAATTAGTAACATGATGTACGTAGAAAAAAATTATAGATAATTTTATAAGCTCTATAACCTAAGTAAAGCGCGGATTTGTATGCGTTAGCGCATTTATTTTGGTTGTTCGTATGCTTTTATGCTAAGTGAACATTACAATATTATTTCATGACATAATGACTCAAAAAAAGGAACTTTTTTAGTGCATATTTTTGTATATTTTGCAATTTTCTATTTTAAAATTTTAATTTCATATTTGAATGTTTTTTTTTTGTTTTTTTTTTTATACATTTTTTAAATATAAACTACCTATTTTGTCTGTTATAAAATAAGAAAAAAATATTATATTTTTATAGTTTCGATTAATATCAAAGTAAATTAATAAGTATACTTGTAGGAATAAAAGGTTTTTCCAAATATTGCCTTAAGACTTAGATCAATAGTCGGGTAAATAAAATATGTAAACTAAGATAAGAAAACAACGGTTACGAGTGTTACGATAATGATTAAACATTGACTTTATTTTACTTATGTTCAAAAATTAATTTTTTTTTTTTTGCTAATCATTTTATGCATATTTTTTATTTTTCATGCATATTTTAACATTTTAGTGCTTAGATTTATGCATAAGTATTTAAGATTTTTTAGCGCATATTTGGTTGGTTTTAATGCATATAAAAATCTGCGCTCTACACAAATAAATCATAATCAAACGTTGATTGTGTTGACCGTTTTTATCTACAGATAGTTTACTTATCGTCTTGTTTAAGTCGTCTCTGATATACTTATAATATATAAATCTCAGTTATAGTTTTATATCAAAAAGTTAAATTTTGGCGAGTTATAAAATTACATTCCTAAACATTATTGCAGTACAATGCTAACAATCGCACCGTGTATACTGTATACCTGCACACCCGTGACTTGTTTTTACAGTTTAACCGTTTAACGTGTTTTTTTCATTGTGTTGAGATTTTTATTATTTTAAATTTAAAATCCAACGATGGACGATTTGGATTTATATGAATTGTTTGCCGGCATGGAAGTCCTCGAACAAGTTGAAGAAAATGCCAATGCTGCTCCTAGACATGAGCATTCAGCAGTAGATCCTTTTATAGGTAAGTTGAAAACTTTTTTGAAACTTATTCAACTCGAGGTGGTTGAGTCATAGGTACTTCCATAAGTTAGATTTGTTTATTTTTCTAAAATATCATACAATTCGTAGCGATTAGCGAAACGTTGAATGTGTAGGTACAGATTTTCAAGAATTACCTACTTAAACAAACATGCTTCCTAGGGATTTGGCATCTGATATGCGTGTAAAAATGCACAATTTGGAAAAAAAACTCCTATTATTACGTGTATTTAAGTTGGACTAAAAGCTAGGTACCTCGTGTTTTATAAGCATAAGATCTAATACTAATTATATATTACATATCGTAAATATCAATAATCACTTATCACCTCCCCCCACAAAAAAAAAAAAGTGAATTACATTCTTTCATATTCACTACCTATATTATATTATGTTATTGCCTATTGGTAAATATTATGTCACTATTATAAACATGTATCTATTATATTTAATTTTTTTTTCTTAGACTTGTCAGACCGTAATTTCATTAAAAGGTATCGGCTGTCCAAAAATTTGGCTAAAAGGGTTATAACTTTGCTTACGCCTTTTATGAATGTACCGTCTACATCTAGAGGACTCAGTATTGAACGCAAAGTAAGGATCTCTGAAACTATATAATTATAATTATATAATATTTCACCTATTTTACATTAGGTTTTTTTTCTGTCGGTAAACATTTTTTTTTACCTAATGCTTTGTTTTTAAACTTCAGCATATTTTCTGATGAGAGAGAAAATTCAATACGCTCGACATTTGAGAATCAAATTTTAAAATTCAAAGTTATTTTAAAAGTATCGGGAAAACGGGAAATTTACTTAAAAACATTTTTGACAAAATCGATTTAGTTTTTTTAGTGTAGGTAGGTAACTATAAGCAACTAATGATCGTAAATACTGTACCTATAGTTTATAGGTAGAAGAAAATTACGATTATTTTTTTTTTTATATTCTTGAAATAATAACATATTATTGAATTATATTTAATAATTAATGAGAGCATTGCATATTATTGTTTGGAGGGTGAGGGAGTCAAGATTTCTGTTAAGGGTAGTGGGTACTATAGCCTAATTAACATATAGGCTATATTATATTATACTGCTCTATTTTGGCAGTGGAGGGGCCAGACATTTTTTATTGAGAGAGGATACCAGGCAAAAATATTTTCTGGTGGGGCATTTATGTATGGCTACTCAGAAATCGGTAAAAAATTACACGGAAAAAAACGGGGAATCGTAAGTTCCTACACGAGAGTAACAGGTAGACAATTACATACGTTAATTCCTACATAGTGATGTGTAAGTTCCTACACGATGGAAGACAGGTACATGTGTAAGTTCCTACAGGGTAAAAAAAAAGTACACGTGTAAGTTCCTACACTAAATATATTATAAGTTATCAATCCACGTCTATAAAATACTGTCATACATTTTAACCCTTTATTTTGTATAATATATAATTTATAAGCTATCTATCTAATTTAATTTATATAATTTAGTTATATTACAAATAATAGTATTTTTCCACCGAAAATATGGGCTTAACAATCTTCTGATGATAGAATACCACGACAAACGCATGCGAAAATTTTCATTCGGATTTTAATTCAAATTTTTATCATCAACATCCGCATATTTAAAATTATCGAAATTCTCAAATTATTTCAAGTTAATACATACATAAAAATAAGAACAACTGAGAGTAATTTAGTAGTAATTAAAATAAGTCAAAAACATGCCGAAAAAAAAATTTTATAAATCAAAAAATAAAAGAATATTCAACTAACACAATTAATCAATATGACTACGTTAAAGCTATAAGCTTCAGAAATAAACCTCATAAAATATATATTTTTTTTTATTGTTTTATTATATTAAAATTATTAAATTGATACCTAATATTTATTAGATTATTATTAAATATTGTATAGAATGCACTGCTTTATATTTTTTACAATAAATGATGAATTATTATTAGTAATTATTAAAATATTATATAGAATAAAGGGTTAAAATGTATGAAAGTATTATAATATGATATAACTGATATTAGATTGATAACTTATAATATACTTAGTGTAGGAACTTACACGTGTACCTGTTTTTTACTGTGTAGGAACTTACATATGTACCTTATTTTATCGTGTAGGAACTAACATTCGCCCAAAACAACGACAGGCAAAAAACGATAAGGTGAAAAACGTTAATTTTGGTTAAAATGTATTAAACTAATTGCTGCAGTCTCTAAATATAAATATAAATTCAAAAGCACGTTTGTGGAAATAAACTATTTACATTTATATTAATTTTTGCACTTACGGTTTTGATTTAGTAATGTTAATAACTTTATTAAATAAGTAATGATATTTAAGTTAGATTTGTTAGTACAATGATACCCGATGGCTGCAGCGATTAACCAACATTTAAATTACGACTTTTGCCATTTTTTGTATAGTCGTTTTTTACCTGTCAATTTTTTTCTAGGTTACCATATTTTCAAGAAAGTATCTATTGCTGAAAATTTTTCGGTTATAATGATATGTTATATTTCTAAATAAAAAAAATAAAAAAAAAGGTATATCTAGTTTATTATTATCACAAATGTACTAGGTACAGTTAAACTTCAAATATCCTCCATTTTATTAATTAATTATAATTTATTATTTATTTATTTACTTGTATATTTTTAACATTAAGTTATAGGGGGGCAATGGAGGGGCAAAATCAAATTTTGGGGAGGGCGCATTTTCCCACTTTGGCCCCCGCGTATAACGCCGCCACTGCATATTATAGCCTATGGGGCTATGAGTATATATAACAAGGTATCTGTATAATTATTAAGTGACTATAATAGGCACATAATAAGTCGTGATGACTATTATTGATAATTTATCAATGATAAACTAATATACATACCTATTATAAACAATAATACAGTTCAACAAAAAGTTTATAATAGCCAATAGGTATTGTATGCATTTTACGAATTTTTTTAAGGTTATTATTGCTTTACGATTTTTTGCTGCTGGAAGTTACCAGATGGATGTTGGTGAAAATCGACATGCATCTGTGTCTCAACCTTCAGTCAGTAGGATTATTGAAGAAGTGACAAATGCGTTTTCCAATCCGGCCATATTTAATAAATTTGTTCATTTTCCTAGAAATTTCAGTGAGCTGGATGATGTGCGTACTAGGTACCTACAACTCAAAATTCTTAGCTTAATATTTAATTAAATCATTGATTTTTTATTACATTTGATATCGATTATCGATTTCTCAGATTTTTTTCAAAGTATGGCTTACAAGGAGTTGTTGGTGTTATTGATTGTACACATATTGCTATAACTCCACCAAAGAAAAATGATGAGTTATATCCCGAACACATCTACGTCAATCGTAAAGGATATCATTCAATTAATACTCAACTCGTTAGTATTATTAAAATCATAATAAGATAATTGGCATACGTATTAATAATTGATTTATTTACGATTACATTCAACTATGCATTTTTATACGTTATAAATACGTAGGTACTAATTATTAATTTGTTTGAACTATTGATTTTTGAAGATATGTGATGTCAATTTACGTATTTTAAATGTGTCAGCCCGATGGCCAGGGTCTACCCATGATTCCCACATATGGAATGAAAGTCACGTTAAGACATTTATGACAAGCTTGCATGATCGAGGTTTTACTTCATACTTTTTGTTAGGTAAAAATTGCACAACCTAAAAAGTTGTTTTAATGTCAATAGGTATTGTTTGTAACTATTTTTACTTTACTAATTTTCTTATGTTAACTGAAGGAGACTCTGGGTATGCTTTGCGGCCATGGTTGTTAACGCCGTTTTTAAACGTCGAAGCTAATACACCGGAATACCGGTTCAATGAAGTTTTTTGTCGTGCGAGATCTACTATCGAACGCTGTAATGGAGTTTTAAAAATGCGTTTTCGGTAAGCTATATAGGTACCATCGAGGGTACCATTGATTTTATAATATTATATATTATAATAAAACCAATGGCTACACATTATATACACTCATTAACCTTATCAGGCACTATTAATATTATTGTAACCAAATATTTTTGTTTACTTATTAAAGCTGTCTTCTCAAAGATCGAACACTGCATTATTCACCCAACAAGGCTTCAAAAATAGTGTTGGCATGTGTTGTGTTACACAATTTGTGTATTGAAGAAAATGTACCTTTAATTAATGAAGAGGTTGAGGATGATGATTTTGGAATTTACCAAGCTGTTGACAATGAAGAAATGTCACAAAGTAGGCAAAACCCGGAACTTGTGGCCGGCCTTCGTTTCCGTCAAAACATTGTTAACAGACTTTTTACAAACTAAAATAACTTGTGCTTGAGTAATCTCTATTCTATTTCTATGTGAGTACTAACTATTGTTTTGATATATTATATATTTTTACAAATTTACCTCCACTCATCTTAATTTTAATAACTAATTAATAACACAGGTCACACCTGATTAAACTGTACATATTATCCCATATTATTTAGATTCATTCTGGTCACCATTGTACCAACGTTGGCCACCCTGACGTGTAAGCAGTAACCGGCCGATACACTATACAGTTCTTCCCCTGCACCACATCGCCACAAGGCACAATATTAATGATCCGTCTACATAGCTCTGCTGCAGCAGTGTAGCCGCTAGTCAGCAGTATAATTGATTCTGTGCCCTGTGGTATAGTACAATCACTATATACAATCAATATTGTTCGGTCTTCCATATTTCCGTAATTTCGTTACTATGTAGGCGTACAACGTTCGTCCGTTCCACCGTTTGGCTGATGAATTGTCCATGACCACGTGTTGCGATACTGCGATATAATACGTGTCTTTGTTGTGCAGTGTAGTGTTTGTGTATTAACTACTATTAAGACGTAATTTCCCGGTCATGTGTCATCGGTTCGAACTGGCATTCTGGCTGTTTTTAGTTGGTACTTCATACTCTCATAAATGTGTGATCAGTAAATCAGTTGCTCTATTGTTACATCAATGTCTGGCGTCTGCTCTATAACACAGAAACACATCGTGTCATTTATTACATTATATGGAAATTGTGGAATTCTTGAATTGGAGAGCCGCCTCGTGATATACCAATGTTTGCCGTTTGGATAGTTAAATCCTCGCGGTTTGTCCACGGATTACTGTGCTACTTAAATCTTCATCAATGAATGGTACGTTTTCTTCAATACTCAAATTTGTAACACAATTTATATTAATACTATTTTAAAGCCTTGATAAGGCAAATAATGCAATATTATATCTTTGAGGAGAGGACAGTGTCAATACCTAAATGATTAAACAATATTTGGCTCGATATTTGGTTACAATAATTATAAATGCAAGTTCTGTTAAGATTAATGTGTGTATATGTGTATAGCCATTGATTTTATAATGTTATAAAATCAATAGTGTAATTACTGAAAATGCAATTTGGAAACTCCATTACAGCGTTTAATGGTGAATGTTGCATGGTAAACCCTCGTTGAACTGGTATTTTGGTGTATTAATTTAAAAATTTAAAAATGGTGTTAACAATCATGACTGTAAAGCATACACAGTCTCCTTCAGTTATGAGAAAATTGTCATTATCTAATTAATACATATAACCATTTTTTAGGTATTGCAGTATTTACAACCTAACAAAATTGTGAAGTAAAAATTTGATTATGCAAGCTTGTCATGACTGTTTTCATGTTACTTTCATTCCAAATGTGAGAACAATGGATGTATTTGGATACCTCAATTAAAATGTTCAAACAAGTTGATAATTGATTGAATGAAATCCTTTACAATTGACATAGATATGTTCTGGATATAATTCACTATTTTTCTTTGGAGGAATTGTAACAATATGTGTGCAATCTACAAACTACAACTCCTTGTAAGCCATACTTTGAAAAAAATATGAGAAATTGATATCTATTGTAATGAAAAATTTATAATTTAAATATTTTAGCTAGGAATTTTTAGTATTTTAAATATAAGTAACTAATCATTTTTCTATGGTAGATTTAGTTAGGTAAGTTTATTCAGTTAGTGTAGATATAGATATATTAGGTATTAAGAAATAGAAAAAGACATATTATCATTATAAGAAAAATAAAAAAAGAAAAGGTTTAGGTAATAATTAAAGATCTTATTCATTTTCATCAGTCCCAGTTATTAATTTTTGAAGTGCATTGGCAATTTTTTCTTTTGCAATGACTGATCTCTCTTTAAGTTTTTCCATTGTTTTTAAATGGTTTTTAGTTTGGCTTCATAATAATTTTTCAGCATTTCATTTCGCTCATTGCTCGCCTCGCCCAACACCCCTACAGCAGTTACCGTTCTATCTAATCTGTTTTTTTTTTGTTTCATTTCTTTCCACTAAAATAATTAATATTTTTTTTTGCAATTAGAATACATCAAAATGTACTATAAAATTAATTAAATTGAATTATTAAAATGTATAATGTACTTTTATGAGCGTTTAATTAATTTAAAATTTTTTTGGTTTATTATGTATTTTATAATATATTGAAAATACTAATAATATCAGTACGGAACACTTGCCTTTGGTCTGGTTCTTGGTTTTTATTTTCCAAAGAACGCTTACACCTCGACTAGATTCCGCCTTTTCGGTATTTATAAGAGCATCACTTTAAAAAACAAAAATAAAACATTTTAATACATTTTTAGATCTAATTACACATTAAATGTAAATTATACTTTGATACATCCATAAAACTGGGAGATTTTTGTATCTCTAATGCTTTTTTAGCGATTAATGAATCAGTGACTAAACTAAAAATGAAAAATTAGTAAATGTTAAAAGTGTTTGGATCATGCAAAATTAACATGTACTGTATCCTACTATTAACATGTTTAATATCTTATATTTGAAATTAAATCTCAACACCACAATTTAAATTTAAATAAATTGTTATTTTACTCATGTCCAATACTGACTCATAAGTAACCCCTGATCTTTCTTAAATTATACTTTAACTCTGTCTTTTATAATAATTGTAGAATGAAAGTGAAATTTTTATTTTTTTTTTTTTTGTGAATAATTACATGCATTATTCATGTCATGTAACTGTTGTTCTACAATATTTTTAAAACAAATGTAATGAAAAAATTCAGGGACAGTACATATCACTATTATTATTAAGTTAAAATGTTGTTATATTACATGTTTGTTGAATCCAATTCATCTAATTTTTCATTATTTGGTACATTGATAACTAATGGTTGGTTTTGTTGTCTATAACATAGTATCTAATTAGTTAACTGTAAATTAATTCGAATAACTCTTTATATTAATATTATTAAAATAAATTACCTGTTTGGGGAATCAAAGTCAAAACAAATTGGATAATCCGTAATTAAAGGGTCCCCAGAAATAGGCACTACACCTATCATACCAACCACCGTTTCACTTAAACTATCAAGTGATCCAGCTGTTGATGGCCCGCCTCCAGTACCTTTTAAATTTTTATTTATTTGTGCCTGTTTTTTTTTAGCATCAGCCTTTAGATCTTGCCATGTCTATAATTATATATAACGAATTATAATTGTGTATTATTATATCATTGTACTTTTTTTTTTCAATCATATTTATTTTGTATATTTTTTTATATTATGAAAAATGCACTATGTAAATAAGTATTTATGTAAGAGTTTTATTAGTAAACAGTAATGTTATAGTTAATCCATACTGACCTTAACAATAAATCCTATATTTTGTCTTAACATCTGGTAATAATTTAGTAATAGTATATTATATTATTATATATATTAGTAATATTAGTATAAGTATGTTATTATTGTATTATGTGTACTGTACTAATCTAATTTAAAGTGTAATATAAATTTAAAATACATTAAATGCCATTTTAGGTAAATTTTTGAGTGCGTACTGTGTTCCGGTACTCAATTGTGTATTTGTTTTGAACGGTACGCCACGCGAAGAAATAACACCATTTACCGAAAAAAATGAATAAAAGTATTTATTGATAATAAAAGATGATCTGCATACAATTTAAATGAGGTTCCGCACATTAACTCTATACTCTACACTAGCACTGTCTTAACACTACTGAAAAGGCGTCCATCGGCAAGCCGGGCTCGATATTCATCCAAAATGCTTGTCTCAACAAATTCCTTGCTGCCCGGTCTGCTCGCTGGGCAACCAGTTCATGGAATTCTTATACATAACAAAAAACTTTTAAATAATCTATACTCTATAATCCTTTATAACAGAGGTTCCTAACAAAATGATGCAACAAAAAATAGTTAAATAGATACTTTTTAACATGAATAAAAGTTAGACTAAATGTATAAGTCAAATATGTATATTTATTAAATAGATACCTATAATTATATAATATTATATATGTTTAATTCAATAAGACAAGTGTGCAGCTTTATGCCTTTATGTAAAATTAATTTGTGGAAGTTACTTAAACATTTTTAATTTACCCGGCGCCAGGCCTTCCAGTCTTTTATAGGGCCCGGAATTGAGTTTAATACTCCCGATAATTCTTCCCACTGTTGCCTGGCTATGGCTTGTGTGAAGGTAGAGGAATGTTTCCCTTTAGCCAATTCCTCGTGGTTTTTCATAAAATCGACCATGGCTGATTTTGGTCGTTTGTCACCGACTTAGACTTAAATCTTTTTTCTACCGACATTTTGAAAAAAAATCCAATTAACGGTCAAAACAGAAAAAACTTAATGAAACGCGGGAAATGTTAAGTACAACAATACAAATAGTTTTTTCTTCCATGATAAAAATAAAAAATTGCGACGTTGCCGCTGTTCATCATGGGAAAATTATTCCCATACGGATCACAGATTCGTATAAGAATATAAATGTTTTGTGAATACTATTTTCCATTCGTATACGAAAATGAAAGAAAGTATGCATAGTGAAAGCAATAATAACGGACTAAGATTAATCAGCTTTGCCTCAACCAAAGGATTAGTTATAAGTAGTACCCAGTTTCAACGTAAAGAAATTTACAAACAAACTTGGGTATCTCCAGATGGAAGAACTAAAAGTCAGATCGATCATATACTTATAGATAAGAGATACAGATCTAGTGTAAGACAAGTTAGAAGTTATAGAGGAGCTGATGGAGACACAGATCACTACCTGGTCATATCATCATTTAGAACTAAACTGGCTAATAGTTGGAAGCAGAAAAGACTAAAAAGTAGAACCCGCCTGGAAATGGAAAACACTAAGGATCGAGAGAAAGTGAAATCATACCGAGGAATACTAAATAATGAACTAATGAAAACATCTCAAAATACAGAGCAAAACCCTGAAGAAACTTGGAACATAGTTAAAGATTCAATAAACAAATCAGCTGAAGTATTTAAAAAAGAAAACACATTCAACGGTAAGAATTCATGGTTTAATGAACGGTGTAAGGAAGCCATAGAAAGACGCGCAGAAGCAAGATTAAAAATGATACAAGACCCATCTCCTGACAATATAGAGGAATTTGTTAAAAACAAAAAAGCTGCAAGCAAAATATTGAGACAGGAAAAAAGACAAGCGGAAAAAAGACTTATTCAAAAAATAGAAGAACATAGGCTCAACCCAAGGTTGTTCTTCAAAAAATGCAGATCGATAAAGGAAGGATTTAAAGCTCAAACTCATATGGTCAAGGACAACGATGGAAAATTGATAACGAATGAAGAAGGCATCATCCAGCAGTTTCAAGCGCATTTTAAAAACATCTTAAATGTCGATCAAGGAGTTAGGGAAGAAATTGTAGATACGGTCTATCATACGGCACAACCTCTTGTAGAGGAACCTAACCACGAGGAGGTAAAGGATATAATCGCGACACTGAAAAACAACAAAGCCCCCGGTGAAGATAATATCAATTCTGAACTATTAAAGATTGGTACTCGACAACTCGTGACCAAAATTCACGGGCTACTAAAACAAATATGGAATACTAACCGAATACCTGAGGATTGGAAAACAGCCATTATTTGCCCCATATACAAAAAAGGCGATCCTATGGATACAAGCAATTACCGGGGAATTGCGCTTTTAGACTCATGTTACAAAATCCTATCCCTGGCATTATTACGAAGATTGGAGGTATATTCAAAAGATTTAATAGGAGACTATCAAAGTGGTTTTGTGAGAGGAAAGTCCACCTCTAACCATATTTTCACAATCAGACAAATGATGGAAAAATTTTATGAATTCGGAAAGGATGTCCACATGTGCTTTGTTGACTTCAAGCAGGCTTACGATAGCATAGTTCGGAATAAACTATGGGCGGCCCTAGAAGAATTTGGAATACCCAAAAAACTTATCGATCTCATAATAGCATGCAACACGAATACAATGTGCAAAGTGAAGTTTGGCAACGGTACATCTGACAGATTTGAGGTTAGCACAGGACTCAAACAGGGTGATGCCTTGTCACCAGTTCTCTTTAACCTAGCGCTTGAGAAAGTGATCAGATCGATGCCAATGCGTCAAGACATGGAGGTGTTATCAAATAGTACACTCCTTGCCTATGCAGATGATATAGTTATAATAGGCAGTACGCGACAAGATGTAGCGATAAGAACTAATGATTTGTTAAAAGCAGCGAAGCCAATGGGTTTAGAAGTGAATCAGGATAAAACCAAATATTTAGTCATGACTAGGGGAACAAGGGATATCTCGGATCTAGTAGTAGAAAACTATACCTTCCAACAAGTAGAAAACTTCAAATATCTTGGAGTAAACATAAATCAATACAATAACATGCATAATGAAATTAAAATTAGAATATCAGCCGCTAATAAGGGTTATTACGCTTTGGAAAAATTGTTCAAGTCAAAGTTCCTCTCTAGACGATCAAAGGAATGCCTGTACTTAAGTTTCCTACGGCCAGTTCTAACATTTGCATGTGAAACATGGTCGACTACTAAAGGAGATGAGGAAAAAATGGCTTGCTTCGAAAGAAGAGTTCTTAGAAGGATTTATGGACCTATACTAGAAAATGAAGTGTACAGAAGAAGAACCAATAAGGAAGTACAACAAATTTATCAAAAACCTGGTATCAACGCGTACCTTATGAGCAAACGAATTGAGTGGGCAGGCCATGTATGGAGGTCAAATGGTATCCTAAAGAAAGCTCTGGAAAAAAAAATCACTGGAAAAAGACCTAGGGGTCGCCCCAGACAGCGCTGGATAGACAGGATCAAGGAGGATATTGACAAGTGCGCCCAGGGATTGACTTTAGAGGATAGTGTTGACAGAGATAGTTGGAGAAAAGTAGTAGAGGCAGCGAAAGTCCTTCAAGGACAGTAAAAGCTGAAGAAGAAGAAGAAGATACGAAAATGAATCGTGTGAATCGTTCGTATGCGGATCTTTTTCGTATGAGTTTCTGAATAGCCCCCCCGGTCTGGTGCAATGATCACAGAGAGTACAATTTCGGGACACAACTTAACACTAAACTTAAAAACTACTTGACGTCGGTATGTGATGGCCCGCTGAAGACCCGGGCTGAACGCACTCGACGACCTGGGCGGCCTCTCACACAACAGAGTAGTTGCTGGCGGACTTACAACAATACCGATGATGACACGATGATGGACCACCGACACACCGTAGTCGGAAGACGATGGCTATGATGTATCAAATGAATGAAGCGATAATGTGGCAAATAAACTTACGAAATGTGTCGTGGTATGAGATCTTTATTTTGTGTCCTCACAATTAACATAGGTGATTGATAGATCACGAAAGAATAATAATAATAGTAATACACAAGTTCTTGCGCTCAATGTGACTTACAAAAGTAATAAAAAAAAACAACAAACAATTCCGAGATCAATTAAGTACTACGCTGTAATAGCGGAAGAAAGAACAAAAAAAACGTACGTAAAAAGCACGTAATAATTATAACAAGAAGACATAGTAAAAAATGCGTTGGCCGTAGAATAATAACAATAATAATAAGAAGAAGTGACATCAGTAATATGAGACAAGATAACAAAAATGAAAGAAATATGATAATAAAACATCTGCGGTAAAAGGCCGACCAATAATTAAATAATATAATAAGAGACAAAGAGAATAAAATAACAGATAGCAATAATATTATAATAATTAAACAATAAAGCATAAAGAACGGAGTGGAGTGCGGGGGGAAGAAGGAAGATGAGATTGCAAGCGGTGTCGTCGCGCGGCGATTAGGTAGTAGACAGGTACTTAATGGTCGTGGCGCTAACATCACCACCCACTTTGAAGGAACTCCTTCAAGACGTAGGTAATGGACATAATTTGACGGCTGGACGGGTCAAGCTGCCAAAAGGTGTGGTTATTTCAGCAACGCGTATGTGTCCATCAGTACCTGGATGCACTGCGTGAATCCGTCTAAGTCGCCAATGAAGTGGGTGCGTGGCTTCTTTGATGAGGACCAGCTCACCAACATGCAACTGTTCACCACTACGAAACCATTTTGAACGTGCTTGGAGGCTGGAGAGATACTCGTTCTTCCAACGTGTCGAAAAGTTCCGATGTAGATCAGTGACCAACCGCCATCTCTGTAACTTTGATAATGGGATTGTGTCTAAGGTTGGGTCAGGTAACGACGTTGACGGCTCAAGGGTCAGGAAATTACTAGGCGTGAGTGCCTCCAAATCAGTTGGGTCGTTACTTAATGGACAGAGAGGGCGTGAATTTAACGTGGCTTCAATTTGTGTAAGCAATGTAGTTAATTCTTCTCCTGTCAAGCGTTGTTTGCCTACTGATCGATAAATTAAAGATGCTGAAGCACCCCCAAGCACCCCACTAGTTGCGCCTATACCTACCCGGGGCCCCGGACAAACTAAACCTTCTGGGCCCCATATTTTTATAAAGGGGTTTTCCTGGTTAGGTTAAAAATATGTCTCATTATGTATAAAACTAATAATTAAATTGTTTTGACATCAAATATTATTGCAACCATGCTGTTTTAAAACATTTTATTTTTATCTAAAATAATATTGAATTTTTTTCAAAGAAAATTTAAATAGTCAAATACATGAATGATAATATACAATACGACATAATAACATTAAAAACTATAACTTATACAATTAAAACCTTAAATTTAAAATAGTCCTAGGGTTTTTCTTCTTGCCTTTCTTACTGCGAAGTCATCAATGGCCCCACCCATGTCAATCGTCTTTGCTAGTTGAGCCTCCACTGCTAAAACACCTAAGCTTGAGAGTCTCTGCTGTGTCATTGTTGATCGTAATACATTCTTCACTTTCTTCAATGTCGAGAAAGATCGTTCCACACTAGCAACAGTTGCGGGAATCGTCAAAAAGATTCATAATGCAATACATAAATTAGGGAACATGTTTGCAAGATTAGTTTTGTGCAAATGATTCAGTAGTTCTAAGGGGTTAAGTTGTTTATGTCCAAAGTTAGTAGAATAAAGTATATTAAGACTTTGTAGCTTATCTACTAAATCTTCTTGTAAATCATCATTATACTTTAAAACCAGATTTCTAGATTTTAATTTTATTTCACTTTCTGTCATGTTTTTAAACTCCCAAAGAACTGAGAATATATCAATAAGTGTTTTCAGTGATTCAAATCGTTTGTTTATATCTGCAATTACTTCATCCAAAATAACATAAAATACATTCCTTTTGAAAACTAACTGTGGATCAATTGTTTCTGATGAATATTCTTCAATGCCTTCCTCATCGACCATTCTCTTTCATTTTTTCATTGTCTTTGATTGATCAATCAATTTGTCTGGCCAACCAATGTTTTCAGCAACGATTGTAGTTTTACTCCAGATTTTTTCCCAGCTTTCATTTCGCATACTTTGAAGTTCCTTCACCAGATTTTGTAAGTTTTTACTGACTATGTCAATAGTTTCTCCACGTTCTTGAATTATTCTGTTCACGAGATCAATTGTTTTTAGGGTTTTAAACCAAATGGACGCCAAAATCAAACAGTCTAAGAATTGTAAATATGTTTTAAGTCCTTTCACATCCCTTCGACATTCCGCTGATAAGTTGAGGAGTAAAATAGCATCCAAAGCTTCAACCAATCCTTGGAGATGAGCCGCTACTGACTTTACACTTTCCACTCTTGCAGACCAGCGGGTTTGTGAAGTTGAATGTAGGGAGCGTCCAACTTTTTTTTGGAGAATCTCCCATCTTTGAGGACTAAAACTAAAGAAATTTTTGCACAACTCCAAAAAATGTATCTGCTTCACGGCAACTTGATGCAGCCTGTTCTCCGCAAAGATTTAGTGAATGGCACGCACACGCACTGTACACGGCAAAGTTGTTATTCTCTAGAATTCTCGCCTGCACACCCTTATACGCTCCTCGCATTTTGCTGTCATTGTCGTATTCCTGACCCCTACAGTCAGACTAAAGTATATTATATTGTTGAAGTGTAGTCCTGATAAGATCATAAATGGCTCTTCCAGTTTTTTTAGAACAGTCAACAAAAGCTAACAAACGTTCATTAATTTTATACGAGCCAATCAGTTTGGTTTCGATTTCTTGTTTTGATTCATCAGCGTCATTATCTCTGTTGGTTCGGTGAACATAACGAATCAAAAATGCGGTTTGTTTAATGTGAGCAGAGTCTGGAGTAGCGTCGACTATTAGTGAAAAATACTTTGTCTCACCAAGTTCTTTTAAAATGTGATCCCGAACAATAGAACCACAAATGTCAATTAACTAATTTTGAATTTGCGGTGATAAATAAGTGACTTGAAGTTTCTTTCTAGTCTCTTGGGAATGACTCACACTTCGCAAATGTTTATTCAAAAGAGGATCATATATCGCTAATAGTTCAAGGACGCCAAGAAAGTTTCCATTATTGTAATCACCAATTTTGTCACTATCATCTCGGAATGCTAACCCTCTTTCAGCAAGAAACAATTGCTGTTTGTAACAATTTATAAAGGTTTGGATATGTTTTTTCGATCACTTCTTTAACATCATTCAAATTAAAATCTTTTTTTTTATTCTTCAAAAGATTAAGTGCCACTTTCATTTCTGCTTGTAAGCTACTCTTTGATATGTGTAGTAAATCCTATAATTATAATAATTAATTAATTATTTTTTATTATTTTGTTATATAATTTATTTATACAAAATAAACATATTACCAAATTACCTTATAATGATCAATAAATTTCATTGAATCGGTTGTATCTAATTTACAGAATGAGTCAACCGAATTAGCCATAGCCAAACTTTCATCAGAAAATCTATACTTAAGATTGGAAACAACACTATCCATAATAACAAAATATGCTGAAGTTTTCCAATAATTTTCTACTTAATTTTCTAATGATGAATATGAAGCATTTTCTGCGCTCGTAATAGTGGTTAACACATAGTCATGAAGGTTATTTGACTCTCTTCTACGACGCTTTGATCCTGTAATCATCATGTACCGTTTAGGTTAAAAAACTTGAAACAAATTTATATAATATTAATATGTTAACAATTTACACTAAACTTATTTACCAGTTAATGGAGTTTGTATACATATGCCATTTTTTTCAGCCAATATTTTTATTTTTTCCCATATTTTTTTAAACTCATCTTTAGACCTTAGACTTTCAAATGTTTTAATCACTCCAAAAAAAAACATTTTTAGAGTAACCTAGAGTTGATGATTTATTTTGTACTGAATTGCTTAATACATTTATTATGCACAACACTTCTTTAAGAATAGTAATAACTATTATAAAATCACACTTTTGAATTGAACTTAAAATTCCTGCAAAAACATGATTAAAATAAACAATAAAAATATTTTGGATACCTATTTATTATTTATTTTTTACCTATTGCTCAAGTAACATCTTTATCTGCTTGATCATCTATTTTCAGAATTTAAAAATGTCACAATAGCAGAATAGTTTTTCAACATGGCCTCACAATTCTTATAGCGGCAAACCCACCGAGTATCACATACTTTTAAAATATTTCCTTTTTTCAAACCGAGGTTTGCCTGAATTTCTGATAGTTTTAAGTTGTTAGATGGATGGGAAAAGTGAACATATACAGCCTCTAAGACATTGAATACATTGCGTGCACTCTAAATATAATTAAATAAAGATTAATAACAAATAATATACATTTGTAATTAGTACATTAGTAATGTTAATATTTTTACAAAAATCTACCACAACTAAGTTGAGTTGATGTGCCACACAATGCGTATACATTGTACACGGATGTATTTCTTTTTTCGCTTGCACACTATTGAGTTTTCCTGACATGATACTCGCTTCATCATACAATTGTGCAATGATATTCAACGATTTGGTGTCAATTTGTTGGAGTGTAAAAAAACTGTTTATAGCAGTTACTATACTACTAGCATCCTGGCCACCAGAAACATTTACAAACCCCATAAACCGTTCATGTACTTCTAAGCCAACTACATATCTCACACAGATTGATAGTTGTTCTTCTCTAAAACACCTAAATAATCATGTAACACTGAACCATTTTTTCACTACATTTATATTCGTTTAATCTTGACAGACAAACTAAATGATTAGTAGCAGAAGCATGTGATTTCAATCTATAAGAGAGCTGTAAATCAAATTTAGCAAAAATTGATGTTTAATACTGAGAAGTAGGTATCAATTCTTATTCGAAAAGCAATTTCAGTATGGTGTTAAGTAATGTTACTATTAATTGGTCATAAATTGAAAAACCATAAACTAAAACTATAATAATTATAATTATTGAAACAATTAACTTAATAATGTAACTTGCATTTTTCCAATTATTGAACCCAATTTTTGTAAATGTATCTTCAGCATTTCCAGATTCACTGGAAAACATGCGGCAAACATAGCAAAAAGCGGAATCCTTATTAACACTGTATTCTAGCCATTCAAAATCCTTATAAAATCCAGCTGAGAATGAGCGATTTTGTGAACCAATTTTCTTTTTAGGAAAATTCTAAATATTAAGCAATATAAAAAGCAACAATAATAGAAAAACTAATCATCTAAATTAAGCGAAGAAAATAACTTGCATGTGGTATTAAAATATAATTCACAATATAATACCGGTACTGGGTAAAATGTTAATAATATACATACTTTTAGAATAGGTCTTCTAGGACCTGAGTCTAAATCACCAAGATCTAAATCATTTACATCACTAGAAACATCATGCCCAAGATCATTGATATATTTTTCCAATCCCTTGGACTGGGACAAATCATCAACTGCAGTAGAAACATTAGGAACACTCAAGCTTGGTTTTTTATTATTAAAAATGCTAAACATTTTATTAATAATTATCTTATTGAATAACTTACACTTTACTGAGATATAATATAGCGCACGTTATAAACGAGATATAAAACACATCAACATTTATATATTAAAATTAACTATGTATATTCTACTTCCAACGATAACAAGCATTGAGCGACGCAGCCTACTGAATTATAGATATCAAGGACCACGGTTTTTCCCTTCTTTTATTCTAAGAACGTAAATACGCATGTTTATGGTATGTCTACTACACTACTATAGATTCTTCGTCCGCGATTAACGATAATACTGATAATACGACAAAATGAACCTGGTTATTGATAATTAACCATAGATAATAAAATATTTGATAATAATATAATGATAATATTTATATTGTTGATAATTTAAAACTATAATTCAATACTAAAGATAATAAACACATCAATTATGGGATTCGGTAATGTGCACATAACTTTCCAAATCTGGGTGGGCTACAGACAAAACTGGGTGGGCTAAGCCTACCCAAGCCCCCTCCTATTTGCGCCTATGCACGGCGATAAGATAAGATTAAAGTAGAATATTGGTATTCGGTCGATATTAAATGGTATTTAAATAAATGAGTTATTTCGAATGTTTTGGATGTTTTTACAGTATTACAGTATTACACAGAAATAATATATGATTAAATGTTCAACAAAATGACAGTGCCCATTGGTCTTCACTTAAGCTCCAGCGGGGGAACGTTAAAATTAAAATTTTTTTGTAGACCAGCCCTAGTCATGATTTATTATTTTTTTTTTTTTGTAGACTCGGGCCCCTCAAAAATATGTTTAGGTTCGGGTCCCGGACAAATGACCCGAGAAAACCGGTCTGACTACGGCCCTGTGTGACATATAATAGGTATGGTTAGTTATAATAAAAATGATGTAAGTATAGAATCAATAACAGCAACAAATTATTTTTTTTTTCTTAACATTTCTTAGACTTAGAGGTATATTGTATATATTATTATGAACAATTTTTTAACTAGTTTATTAAATATTATATAAAAACTAATATAATAACTATAATTATGTAATAACTTAAAACTAAAATTATCTAAAACCTAAAATGTAAAAAATGTTTTACTTTTTTTACTAAGAAATTTCATTTTGACACCTTATCATTTTGCCACGGTACAGAACCAGCTGGTGAATTAAAAAAATCTTTATATAATTTCCTTACTTCAAAAGCTATTTGAAGAGCACTGCCACCTTGCATAGATATATTTTGTAGTTCACTGCTTATAGTAGGAGGATCATTGTGTTGGAAGAAACTTGTAGCACGACAGTCACGTCTAATAAAATTATGAAGAACGCATGTTGCTAAAATAATTAAATCTGCATTTTCTGGCTTTGGATTGGATTCTTCGATTGTAAAGACGAATTTTTTGCGACAAAATTTCAAAAGTGTTTTCCACAACTCTACGAGGTCTACATAAACGATAATAAATTGTAATTTTTTTTATCAAAGCAATCCAATTGTTTTCCAGGATACAGTCTTAATAAATAGGGTTTCGAGAGGGAACGCTTCATCTCCAACTATAACAAACGGCGCTTTGGTGTTAGTTCCTGAGAGTGTTTTAAATTCTGGAATTTTCAGTGAGTTGTTTTCCAAGGCTTTTCCTAAATTTGAGTGAGCTAATATGTCTCCATCACTATATTTCCCATATGAGCCTAGGTACATTAACAGCTATGAAATTATTATGTGCGTCAACCAAAGCAAGTAAAACAATCGAAAATGTTTTTTTACAATTAAAGTAATTGGAACCACTGACCTTGAATAGTGACATGCTTCCCATCAATCACCCTAAACAATTTTGGAAATTCCACAACAACCAAAAATCTTGAGCTATTTGTTCCCACCGATCTTCAGTTGGAGGTAGCATGACTTCAGGCATTAATCGATGTACTATAGCTCTACACGTCTCAATAACTATCTGATAAACAGTAGAATAGCCTAATCGATAACTAAAAGAAATAGTTTTGAATGAATCTCCAGTTGCCAAAAAGGAATCTAAAATAAAATATTAATTCATATAATACATGCTCTGTTTTAACTTACTGTCTAGTTATTATTAGGTACAGCTATAATTTAGAGCAAATAAATTATTTATAAATTGTTGTTACATTTTTTTTTTATATTCTAATAAGATAGAGGTAAATATATTAATTTTCCATAATGTGTGTTTTAAAAACAGGCATTTTATACATGGTAAAATTTTCAAAAAATTTCAAATCTTTTCAAATTATTTATAGACATTTTCAATTTTCAATTTTTTTTTTATAAATGACTATAATATTTTATTCGTTGGGTAAAAAAAGCTTGAAAATGTAATACAAGGTTTCTAATAAGTTAATGTACTAGCAGTTTGAAAATATTTAAAATACAGAGGCACGAATTTTTTTTATAACCATTTAAAATTCAAATTTGTACAAATTAAATTGAAAATTTACAAATTTATAAAATGTTAAACTTTTATAGCTAAGGATTGAAAATTTGAAACAAGGTTCCACGTAACATAATGAATATAATTTGATTAATTTAGAATTTATTTTATAGGAATCTACATTTATTTTAAAAATAATATAATTAATATTGTAAAAAATATCCAAAACTGAAAACTAGTCCCCGGTCAGAATCGTTTTGTTCCATTGCATTTCAGTTACATGTTTTTTTCAAAGTGTTCATGACCCTTATTTTCGATAATATAGTTCCGCCATACACTAAATACTAGCTCAAAAGTATTTTTGTGTTGAAGTATTTGATTTTCAAGACAGTATTTAAAAACTTTCCAAATACTTTAACTAAAAAGTATTCTAAATACATTTGCTCAAATACTTTACAACACTGCACTATACATATAAGTATAATATTTTGTTTGAGTAATTGCATAAGCATACTCGTCGATTTATGAATATAGGTATCTAATTATTGCATTATGTTATTTTTATATATCTAGATCAAGTTTGTAAAGCTAGATGGAACAATATAAGAGACAATTTTCGCAAGTTAATGAGAAAAAATGTAACAAAAAGTGGTCAGGCAGCACATAAAATTAAAAAATACAAATATCAAGACCAGCTTGAGTTTTTAAAACCACATCTCCAAGAAAGGGACACGATGAGCAATTTAGAAAACGATGATTCTGATCATGAAGTTGGACACGATGTATCTGAGAAAATCGCTAAACAAAGTAAGGAAGTTAATAAAAGTATAGAATATGAAGAAGAAGAACCACCATCTCCCCCGTCAACAAATAAGCCACTTTAACAACGAAAATTAAATACTCCAGAAACAGCTTAATTTACTTTGATGAAGTATTTAATTGAAGAAAATGAGAGCAAAAAAGACACATTACCAACCGTTTTACAACTACATCCTGTTGATATTTTTTTAACTAGTATTTCTCCATCTCTGAAATTGTTTTCACCATATAATTTAAATTTAGCAAAGACTACAATTTTTTCCATTGTCCAAGAGCTTGAAATGAACATGATTTTGGAACAACATAGGCAAACATTTTATACTACAATCAATTCACCATCACACAACACATGCAGTATTCCCAACAACAACCACTTTTAGAGTATAATAACTTATCTGTAGATACCCATACACAAAATCATCCATATACTTCTACACCTATTCATTAACACCCACGGGACAACAAACATACCAAAACATAGACACACAATCTGTTCAATTGCCATTTTCTCCTTCCCTTGCAGTATCTCCAAACCAGGATATGCATTCAGGACCAATTCATTATGTCGAAAAACAAATGGCTCAAGTTTTGCTACCTACTATGAAAAATTTAGTGCAAATAAAAATAAGTAAACAATTAAAACTTACAGCTTATAAGCAAGAACAAAGTATGTTTATGATTACCTAATTATAATTTTTTTAGTAATTTATTTCTCGTGTAATATATAAAATAATATTTACCAAAGTATGGTTGAAAAATACAAATGTTTTGTTTTATTTGTTATTTTAAATTTTAAAATGTATGGTGTGTTTAATTGAAGTTTAAAAAAAAATTATATTATACACATCTTATAAAACATATTTTTAAAAAGTACAATACCTTTCTGTAAAATTTATATTATATAATGTTATGAAATACTATTTTAGTATATATAGGTATAGATTGTAATATTTTTTATAATCATTATTTACAAATTGAGCAGTTTTAATTTTTCAGTATTAAAAATAAAAATATAAAAAATATAAAAATATTTTTTTATCTTTTACAGGTAATACAAACTATAATATATTAATAGGTTAGTAAAATATTATAATAGATAGGTATAATATATAATAATGATCGTTTGGGTACCTTAGAGTTACCTACTGCAAGTCTTTCCATGGGAGTTATTGCCAGCCTCCAATGAGTGTCTTGTCTTTTTATATTATCATCTTGAATTTTTAATAATAAAATATCAAAACTATATTTGGACATCTGAAAGTACTCAAAAAACTTGGTTTTGTGATCTACTAATTCATTGTATAGTGTTGTGAATTCTCCTTCAATATTTCTTTTCTTCCACAAATCATAAACCCAGGTTCGTTTTCTTTTTTTTTTTGCTGCTTCATCTTCATCCAGTAGTATTTCAATCATTGCTAAATCTTCGATTTCTAAATTGTCCATCTTAAAAATAAGGTATGAAAACGCTCTAACACTACAGAAGTTCTGTTTGTCACTGAACGAACATGAAATCGTGATCAGTGTAGTGCACATTAACAGTGGGCTGTTCGTTCATACTGTCTATTGGTTCATTTTCGGTGGTGAAAGATATCGGTGCATATCGGTTTTTTGTGATTAATATGTTTGAGTCTGTTTCTTTGTGTGGAGGAGATTTGATAAGCGTTGATCTGATTCGTTTATTTGAGTTTACTGTTTGCCAGATATCATCGCTGTCAGAAAAGTCATCGGGTGACTTATTGCTCGTTTGTAATATTGTAGGTTTAACAAGAATTAACGGTGATAGAGGTTTATTATTATGTTTTGTGGCAGTGGTGTTAGTTTTAGATGTTGAAGTGTTGAACTCATTACGAAAACTGATAAGGTGTGCGGTGTCGGGTGGCCTTGAGCCAGTAACGATCGCGAGCGGTAGGCGGCCGTATAATTTGGTAGTGCGGCAGTTGTGTGTGTGTCGGTAATTACGGGAGGATAATATCATATTACCTGTATCGAAGAAGACTGGTCTTTACACTATCAAAGCTATAAAGGCGTACTAAACTATGACATACGTGTTGCTTGGACGGTTGGACGGTTGTCGAATACGAACTGAATTTTTTAGACAGCTAATTATTTATTGTATACAAGTACATGTAAGTACATTAGCGTTACGCCGTCACTAGAGACAAATTTTTATAATAAAATGTTAAAAGAACTAAAGCACGTAAGGACAAGTATTTGTTTTAACTATTCATTTTACCTACTTATTACTTATTGCACTCTTATTAAAAATAATTTATACTATTACTAGTTACTTAATAAAGGTAGTGACCTAATTATTTGCAATTAGGCCGTACTTATTTTAATTTCATTTTGTTAGTTTTTTTTTTGGTATAGTAGTGAACTAATATACCTATAGTATATTATCGGGGTATCAAAAGTACATCTTAGAGGCGCCTATGTGTAAAATGTAAATAAATACATAGTTACACCATAATAATGACTGTTTTAAATATTATCATTGCCTTATAGTATTATTATTCACAAATTATTGTTTTTTTTTTTTTTTTAGGCCATCACTTGATATATCTGTAATATTTACTATTAATAAAGTTTTATTAATCCAATGTATCTTACTTAATACATTCAGATAATTTTAGTAAAGCATGGTACCAAAAGTTTATTGAAGAATCGTTAGCTACGGAAAATGAAGAAATGGATGTAACAAAAAAAAAAAACAAAACAAAAGCAACGATAGTGATTCAGATGAGAGTGATAATGAAGGTAAATTAATTTTCATATTATAATTATTATTTTATTGAATTTACGATAATGCTATTTTTTTAACTGTCCATGTTATACATAATGTTTAGACAATAGTGGTTTCTATATTGTGGAAAAGTCTAAAAGTCCATGTGTTAATTTACAAACAGTAAACACATGCCCATCTATATCATCTGTATATAATATGCTACCATAAAATATTCTCACACAAATAGATGATTATTCCTAAAATTTAGAGGCAACAACATCAAATTCATCAATGACCCATTCAAACACTACTGTTTTGGAATTACAGGTAATTATTATAGGTTCTCATTAAAATGTTGTTGTTCTGGAAAACATTTTTGATAAAATATTGATATTTCAACTAGGTATTTACTTATGTAGGTAATTATTTAGATATATAATATTTGATTTTCATTAATGATAATTGATAAATTATCTAGACTATCAAGTTACCTATCTATAGGTATTTTAACTTCAACTTGATAGAATTTATTACTTATTTATGTTTATAACCTAACCTAACCTAGGTCTATTATGGGTTAATAATATCTTTTATAATAAAATAACATAAATTATTTTTTTTTTTTTTTTTTTTTTTTTTTAATACACCCGCGGCAACTTAGGCCATTGGGGATGGATTAGGTTTTTAATCGGTTATTACTGTAAGGTTGGGAACGGTAGGGAGAAACACGTGTGTGTGTTGTGGCAGAATTTCTAATGGGGCACCCGTAGGTTTCTGCCATGCCCCGGGGTGGGGGATGGCGGCACTTATTCTCCGGACACCGTGACTTGCCCGAAGAAAAATGCCACCCGGTGACCGCGGATCGAACCAGCGACCGGCTGCGCCGCAACCGACGCCTTAGACCACACGGCCACCTCGTCCCCCATAAATTATTGTTTTTCAGCCTAATATAAATACCAGTCACTTCCCCATGACTACAAGTTCTTATACTCATGGTAATAATATTACATTAAATTATTATATAATCATATTATAGGTATTATTTCTTTTTAGTAATTTATTATTTGACTATTTGGAATATTAATAGGTTTTAATGATTTAAACCCAAAGTTAATTGAAGTTCCGAATAACTTATATAGAGAAAATATTGCTACTAATCGTATGCTTAATTGTATGATGATAAAAGTTGAAGGAATTGAAGCGAATCTTAAAAATAAAAATCTGAATACTGATTCTACAATATATCTGGATACACTGAGTTTTTTATACTATTCTCAATTAACAGTACAAATTGCTTCAATCGGATGGAGAATCAAATCCAAAACTCATCAGATTTTATTTCAAAATTGGTTCGATACTCATTTACAATTACATTTGAATAAATACTAATTTTTTTTATTTAACAAAAGGAATCATTTTTAAAGTCAGTTGGAGGTACTAATCCCAAAAACCATTTGAGTAGAGTTTTGGCTTAAGTTTCAACCAATGAATTTTACATCAAGTTCTTGGACAGGTCGTGGACAAAAAATTAAAATGAAAATTGGACTCTCATTTGATTAAAATCATAAAAAGTAATAACTTAACTATATATACTTAGCCAAATGATGTAATTCATTGAACATTAGACATAAATTACTGAAACTATGTAATTTAATAACTGTCTAAAATATATTATTTAATTGTAAAATCATAAGAAGTCATCAAAGATATTTTAATAAGCTTGTTTACAGAAACTGACTTTGACAAGACAGTATTAGATTGGCTAAGACATGCCAATACTTGACATAGTAGAACACTAAACATTTAATTATTTCCAACCAATGTTATAATATAATTTGTACAATAATATTTTTTTATTTAAATCGGTTACAGACAAAATGTTTTTTTTTAAAATAAAAGTACAATTGAAAACAGTTGTTTTGATTTAATCTAATGTATTTTAAATAATTGTATGTGAACAACAGTTCAATATAACCAAAAAAAACTCTATTTGAAAAAAAATGTTTTCTGTTATTTTAACTTTAATTTTAATTTTTTACATTTCCATTTTGTTTTAGACTAAAACTAATCTAAAAAAAAAAACATATTGTCTCAATATCAAAGTGTCACTTTAAAAAAATAAAATTTTGAAAAATGAAAAAGAAAAGTGTGTTATCCAAGTAGAAAAACAAAAAATAACGGAAAACATTAATATAGGCAATACAATTATTGCTGATATACCAATTTTCAACAGTAGACGTGGTATTTTTGACAACACATCAGAAATGTTTGGTAACAATCTTCTAAATTTGAAAAGACTTATCTGGTATTTAAACATTAAATGTAACCCAAAATACTTTAAATTCATGTATTGAAGACATATCCGAGAATAGTAATACAAATTTATTGGATTAATTAAGATATTGGGTTTTAGAATATAAAATTTAACATAATAGTTGTAATTCACTCCTTAATATAATGAGGTCAGAAGGATTGAAAGTACCCCAAAGATGTGCGTACTATAATGAGGAGAACACCTAAAACACATGAAAATTTTTATATGACTATAATGGTACTTACATTTATTAATATGTTAAAATATAAAAATATGTTAAAACCAGTTTTAGAATTATATCATGATAATATGTAGGCATATCTGACAACAATTTAAAAATAGGGATTAATATTGATGATTTACCTTTGATAAACAGTTCCAAAAGTCAAATAGGGCTAATTTTAGTTTCTATTTAAAATTTTAAGGAATTACATACTAAAGTTTTTCCTATTAGTATTTCTCACGGTTGCCAATAGCCTCAATCGGTTGAAGAATTTTGTAATCCATTTGTTCAGATATTTTAAAAGTATTAAAAGATGGTTTGTATGTATGTGGAAAATTGTTAAATGTAGAGATATAAAATATAGTTTGTGATGCCCCTGCAAAATCCTTTCTTTTAAATGTAAAGAGTCATAATGCTTATTTTGGGTGCACATCATGTGTGGAGGAACCTATTTACAAAATCATGTATCTTTTCTTAGAACGGAGTCAAAATTAAGAACTGATGAATCTTTTCGCAAACAATTTGATGATGACTATCATAAAGAGGATAATCCGTTACTAAATTTACCAATCAGTATAACTGAAGTAGTACGCCTTGACTATATGCAAAATGTTTGCCTTGGAATGACAAAAAAATTGATAGAACATTGGGTTAGGGGCAAAAAAGACAATAGATTAGCTGACGAAAAAAAAGCAAATAAACAATGAATTAATAAAATTAAGGACATACATGCCTTCTGTATTTGCTCGATTAAGGTCTATTAATGACATTGATAGTTTAAAGCAACAGAATTGAGAAATTTTGTCATGTACACTGGTGCAATTTTCTTGCAAGGTAAATTAAAGAAAGCTGCTTATAATCATTTTATGCTTTTAGTATTTGCTGTTCGTATTTTAGCTTGTGCTGAAACTTGTCAGACGCTCAATGATATAGCTTCTCAATTATTGAAAAAATTTGTTTACTGATTATGCTACCTTATACGGTCAATATTTAATATCCTACAATATTCATAGTTTGATACACCTACCTATGTTTCCAATGATACAAGGACCACTTAGGAGTACATTTAGGTATGAGAATTACCTACAATATATAAAGTAATCTTTTAAGTCTACAAAATATTCATTACAGGAAATATTAAATATAATTGTAGAAAAGCAAAAAACTGATAATTCTAAATTTGATCTCTACCCTCAGTTAACCCATTTAAGCAAAGAAATCTATCAACATTCACTATCAGTTTTAGAATTATCTGATACAGTTTATAGAAAATATAGTTTAATAAGGACAAATACAACTATAGATACATTAAAACAAAAAGATTAATACTTTATATTAGATGATATGCATTAGTCTTAATAGTTAATATTGTTAAGTCTAAAGACAATTCTATAACATTTTTTGTTAAAAAATACCTAAATTGTAAAGAATTTTGCAATGGACCTGTTATTTCTACTTTAGTTATTGGTATGTGCAAAATTAAAACTGATGAAATATCAGATATAATATAATGTGTAAATGAAAAAAATTTAAAACATAAATGTTTTTGTGTTAGTGAAGGTAATAATTTAGCAATTATGATAACATAATGCCATGAAATAAACATGTGAAAATAAATAAAAAGTATAATTTAAATTAATATTTTGATAATAAAATTAGGTAAATAGATACCTATTAGTTATTATTCACTTAAATATCTAAACTTCTCGTATTTGACATTTGTGTATTTGTATATTAGTATTTAGTTTTTTTTTTTTATTATTATTGTTATAATATGTAATGCATTAATACCTATATACTATGATTACCCATCTTATTAAATTAAATTGTTGTCTGTTGGTATTAATATTTAAATTGTTTTGTCTCCACATTTAAAATGTTATGTTTATAATAAATAGGTACATAATATTATGTAACCTATATCCTACATGCAATAAAATAAATATATTATATATTATTGAAACTTGAGAACTTATTTTTTTTTTTTTTTTTGTACATTTTTATCATAATCTATTAAATTATGATTTATTATTTCATGAGCTACCTAATTAATAAAAAATAATATATTGTGCATTAAAAAAGGTATGCAATATTTGTGTCATGTTTAGGCGGTTGGAGGGTACGCTATCAAAAAATAGGTAGCCTCTAGCAGTAGCTGTGCTTGAATTACCTACTTATTTCTTAGATTAAATGGATTATGCTGGACGTACGGAGGTAGGTACCTAAATTTGCCATGTTATGTATTTCATGTTTGTAAGATGGTGGACTACAAATACAGTTATTATAGTATAGGTAGGTACACATGTTAAGTACTTTTTTGACATTAAATAGATCTCTAATTTTCTTTCTTCTGATAAGTATCAAAAAAAAATAAATGTAGAGACACATAGATAGGTAGATACCGTATATCTACGTAATATCATTTGTATTTATAGTAGGTTGGTATTTAATATTTATGCTGACATGTTGTAAGAGACAATAGTTCTTAATGGTTCTATGTCATTACGCCGACGGTATCTACGCCGATAAATGCCGTCGGCGTCGATGCTATCGGAGTTGATACCGTCGGCGAAAAGACATGATACCGCTCTTAATATATAGTTATGTTGACGTAAGTTTTTTACCTATTTAAAATAAACATTTTAGGTAAGGAATGTACTTAAATTTATGTTATTTTCATATAATAATACTCCCCGGCCCCCGCTACTTAATCCTTACACTATCATCTCTAAGTTCAATATTGTGAAAATGTTATAACCAAAAGGCTGGTACCGAATTCCGTCCCAGGCCCCTTATTGTTCCATAACTGATGACCGAATTCCGTCCTAGGGGCGGAGCAACTATGTCTGAATTCCGTTCTACTACCAATTAGTAACTATGATGTAGGTGGCAGTAACATTTTCCTTCACATTTTCTCTAGGCTGAGGATTGGCAGCTTTGCTGGCATGTTTAAAAATGTAAAATCCCGCAAAACAGGCTTATGTGTAATTATTATTTAAATTATTTTTTTTTTGTTTTTACTAGAATTTAACCAAATATATCAGCTAACCGAAAATGAAAATGAAAATAATTATTTGTTAGATTTTTTGAAATAGGCTGGTAAAATCTTAGACGAAACCTGACACACAAACTGGTGTCGATCTATGTTTTGCCTTTTCCAAAACATCATTTTATCATTTAAAAACTGTTCTCTCTCCAATGTTAATTTTGATTTTGGCAAAGTACTCCGCATTTTGATATAAAATTCAGTTTACACTGTTTTTCAGCTTCTGTGAATTGAAATATGTTTGGTTTTAAAGTATAAAAATAACTGTTGAATTTCGAATGAAATGACTCGCAATTATATGTGGTACGGGATACACAAGGTGAATATTCAGCCCAAATAGATGGTGGAAAAAGAGCATTCTCTGAAATATATGTATCCAGCAAATAACCACAGAACTTAGTTACTCTGGCATCATCAGGTTCAATCGAAAAAAAATCGAACACGAACGAATCACTAACTTCGTTTGGAGGTAAAAATGGCAATCCAAATAATGATCTCAGAAAGATATTTATCGATGAGTCAAATTTGCGGTATTCAGTGCTCAAACCCAAATTCTGTATTTTTCTCCACCAGCTTTGGCCCAGATGAAAACGACAGCCAAATACAGAAATATGAGGAAACATTTTCTTAACTGCAGCATGAATCGCGGGTTCAGAGTCAACACGTATGCTATCGGGAGCAAAATTCAAATTAAGTGATTTTATTTTTTCTAAAAGAAAGGAAAAAGCTCGTTCATAAGATGTTAGTAGTTTATTTGGCAACAAAAAGAACATCAACGGTATAAAAACATTATTAGCCAGTCCATGAATGCAAAAAAATTGTAGAAAAGGGTTAGGACAACTGTAGCCGCACTCGGCTTTAATAATAATAATATTAAATCGCCTTTACGGCAGGAAGGCAGGCCACCCAAGGTGCTGCACTACCAACCAAATAAATAAAATAATATGTAAATAATAATAAATAATAGTTCAGATAATAATACACAGTGCCATTCTATAATAATAAATAGCCCGTCGGCTATACAAAAAAAAAAATTAAACTTATAACACAAATGGTCGACCAATACTCACAATGTGGCTATGTCAGGTAATGCGCTCACCGGTAACGTAATAATAATTTAATACAATAAAAAATGACAGCAGCGTGCGCGATAAGCTGGCCACAGCCACCAACGACGAATTCAAATACACGAAAGGCACAGACGTGCACACATCAGTACTGGACGAATATGAAAACCACGACTCACAATGATTGTTGGTAACAATAATGACCACCCTAAAACTGGGGAAATAAAATGAGACAAGTTGACAATAAATTGTTCGAACGACATTTACCAACAACCAATTCACGAAAATCACAGACAACGTGGATTTCTACTGCAGACAATGAACAAACGAATTTGAGTCCACACGGAGCTCCGCACCGTAACAACACAACGAAAAAACAGGAGCTCGAGCCGGTCTGTCACACAGTTTTAACGAACCGGACTCGACAACAAGTGAAGTACGAAACGAAAGCTCAGTGTCACCTACACAAATGAAAACACGCGAACTTACAGTTTTAGAGTATGGAACTATCGGTGACACTGAGCTGAATGACTTGAAGAAAATACACGAAACATAACCGAATTTATTTCGACCGCACATGCACGATACGAAATAACGAAGACATTTTTAAACGAAAACGAGATAACGGCCGCACGCACGCACCGGACGGTTATCACACAACAGCAAGCTGTTGTCAACCGCACCGCGGTGTCGCACGATACGAACCGATATCTCAACACGAAAATGGATGGAACGAAAACCCCGCTAAACGAATATAATTTGAATTGCCATGTTAGCGACAACAACAACTAAAATGTTCCATCAGCCGTGACTTTTGAGCATTCGGTCAATTTTTTTATATTTGTATCGGTTGAAAAACAGACAATATTATTATCGACATCGTTATGAAGTAAAAACGTCTCATCCTCGTTTGTCTGTAATGTCATATCATTCAGTGCATTATGAAATTCTGAAAAAGTTTTCGGTAATTTTGGTAAATGAGCAAGTCTAGCGTATCCAACGTTTTTTCTTATCAGTGTAACATCTTGTATTGTGAGGTTAAGAGAACCAGATTTTTGCAACTCAGTCTGGAGAAGTTTTGAAGGTCGAACAGAGGGATCATCGATGGCTTTTCGTTTTATTGAATTGCTTATTTTTTGTCGATCTAATTTCTGGATATTATCTTTTTCATGGTTATGGATCAATAAGCAATCGCTCAAGCACGTGCCATTTTCGTCAATTTTTAAAAAACACTTACATGTTTTATGAGTACTGCATACCCATCTAACTACATTATTTGCTAACGGTTTCTGCCGACGGAATTTCGCGCCTTCAACGATTATTATAGGTTTGCCTTTCTCACCTATCACTGTTTCATATGCAATACCAGCCATACTGCAATAAATAAAAGAACGAACGAACAAAAACGTAAAAAATAACAATCGATGTACTCTCGCGAATTGCTGAAGAATAACTGACGCTCATCATATATTGTTTCGATATTAAAACGATTTAATACGATTTCGTAATACGAAATATCTACTATACTAGAATGCCGATTAGGCGATAAGCTATGAGCTCTACTACTACTAGTAGTAACTATGATATAGGCCAGTGGTAATAAAATACGATAAGAAAATTACATTATTCTTTTTCATTATACTGACTATTACTTTTGCATTATATTCAGTGCTCAAAATGGAAAATATTACAAACTGGAATGTTCATAAAATTAATAAGTGGACTATAAAATTGTAACATCTCAAGTATTGTCAAACTAAAATCATATATACAATATACACATATATACAGATAGGTAGTTGATAAATAGAGTTCGTTACAATTTACGTTATCAAATACGTTATCGGTAGTAAATTGGGTATTTTTACTTTTTAATGCGATCACGGCTTTAATTGTAGCGTATTCTGTGGGAACTTTTCGATCATTAAATCGTTTACGTTTTTATTGCGAATAATTGCGATAGTACAAAAAAAGATACGCGTGATAAAATTGAACTTCTCTTTATAATAAGTATAATATATTAATATTATATTTTATAAAGTGTATATTACAAATTTGATTATATTGACTATTACGGATATAGATGATCATGACCATCTACCTAACCGGGAAAGAATTCGGACATAGTTGCTCCACCCCCGGGACGGAATTCGGCAATTGCCAACCAATATACTACAATTACCTATACAGATTATTTCCAATAGGCAGTCATGGTTAGGTAGGTTAAGGCGTTTCCCAGTTAGGTAGGTTTAATCATGGTACTATAAGGTTCGATACCCTGATCGGACCGATTATTTTTACAGTTTTTTTTTCGTTTTACTACGATTGATCTCGTATCGATGTCGATTAATAACATCTAGGTAACATCTACTAATTGTTAAATATATGTTTCTTGAACGTGTTATTTATAACATCTCAGAGATGTTGATACGATGTTACAAAATATGTAATGTAAACGTCAATACAACTCATATGAAACGTCATCAAATTTGGATAACGGCAATTACCACAACATTGGCGCAACGCAAAAGTAACAATAAACGCAATTATATAAGTTGATTTGAAATGTCTCTGAAACGTTTATGTGACCGAATATTGCACAGTAGGTAATAAAAATCTGGCTTTACTTCAACCTAATAAAATTCACATAATATAAGGACTTATTACTTGCTTTCCCAATAAATCAATAAATAAGGTCTTTACTGCCTACAATAAAATTCTCAATCAATATACTCTGTATTTCAACAAAATATTTTTTCTCAAGTTTTCCTCAACGTATAATCCACTTATAATTTTTTTAGTCTCAAATAAATATTTAACCCCTATTAATTTTCCCGCATAATTTTGCTTAGTAAAATATTTCCTTTTTTTTTTTTTAATAAATTATTCTATACTAATAGAACTAATAATAATTATTTCGTATTAAAACCCTTAACTTGGTGTAGGTAATATCATTTTGAGGTCCATGTCCCCACCACCCCCCATTTTGAATTTCGGGTCCAAACCCGGGGCGATCGTTTGTGCTTCGTTAGTGCTCGTTTGTGCACTTTATCCCGTCGTTAGTGCTTTATCCCTTCCAAAGTTATCCGCATTTTCTTACAAGGGGGTGCTAGGGATATACTAATCCGAGTCCAGCCCCCAGACTTTTGTCTGAATCTCTTCAATACACTGAGGTAAAAATGATTCCTGGATGATTTTCAGTTAAAACTTGAAGTGTTTGAATTAAATTACTTAAATCCTAGTTTTATATTTTTGCAATTATCGCGTAAAAAAAATGTTTTATTACAATTTTAGATTTATGCTAATTTCCGTCAATCTTCTTATAGGATCATACCTATTATAATTGTTTTCACTTGTACGCATCACCTTATTAAATAACTAAGGTTACATTATTTAATATTTCCATTGTTCCTATCCACTAAATTGAATGATCTTGAAATAAATTACCATTAATTGTTTTTTTATATATATATTTATAAACTGTATTTATGAATCATTATTATAAATAATTTGTGTTAATCATTCAAATACATTATAATAATTCATTATTGTTAGAAATCATATTTGTTTAGAACTTTTGAGAAAAATAACTCAAAAAAATTATTTATAATAGAAAACTAACATTTATTATACTAACCTGTGAATCATTATCGTATCTCGAACCGTTGGTCGGTGAAAATAATAATTTCAGTAAATATTAAACAACTTAAATTATAATTCGATTTCCTCAGATCAATTCGAACTATTTTATTACTTTGTAATTAGTTATTTTAATTATGTAGGTAGTTGCAAATTCAATTTATAAGTAGTATTTATTATAACTCCAATAAGACTTCTTTTCCCATCATACGCCATCACCTACGAAGGATTATTTATACAATACAAAAAAAAAATATTTATAATAATATTCTTCTTTGTGCATTTGTGAAATTAATTCTTTATAGTTTATAAGCTATAACTTAGATCCAGTATCTAAAGGTTATGTATTTTTCTGTAAAGTATTTCAAATATTAGGTACACAATTACTTTTCAAAAACTTGTTGGGTAGTTAGGTAATAAAATATTTACAGACACAACTATTTAAACAACGACCTTATTATAAAAAATTATACTCTATCGGTTAATTGTAAGGTTCTATGGCCCATACAACATCAAGTATTATTTTAATCATTATACTTAACATTGTTATTTTATATTGTATAACCATAAAAAAATGTTATAATTTAAAATTCATGTTTATTATTACCCAAACAACATTCCATTCAAGTATAAAATACTATCAGTGTCAATTAATAACAATTGCCTTATGACTTATGAGTTACCTAAAGATAATAAATATGGAGAGTAAGTATTCAACTTACTTAAAATTATTTGTAATAGTTATAAACATGATAAGTTTTATTTATTTAATTTCAAAAATGTGTTATTTATTTATACCTGTTCTGTATTCATATAACAATAGTTATGCATAACTACTAAAAAATATATTTAACATAGTTAATAATATAATCTCTACTATAATGCTATAATATAGCAGCTATATGAATATGACAAATGCTAACAACATTAATATTTAAAAAAGTTGTATCTAATGAACTTATAAAAGTTTTAACCCATACATGCACCACTGAATAAAATACATGCATTTAAAATGACGAATAAAAACTTTCCATTTACTGAATCGAAGGACTTTGAATTTTTGGTAGCCTTAACACTTAACAAATGTCGAGTATTTTATTATTTTATTTAAATTTTTTTATATTTTATTCTATTTACATTTTTATCCAAATTAGATTTTTCTGAAAAATAATTTTAATTCTATTTTGATTTATTATAGAACTTTTATTTTTATTCGACACGGCTGTTTTTTTTTATTGAATTTTGATTTATAAAAAATATCTATATTTAAAATAAAATTGAAATAGAATAAAAAAAAAAGATAGAAATTAAAAAACTATACCATTATGATAAAAATCTTTAATCAATAAATCAAAATCCGGAGATCGCTGAACAACAAAATATTATTTTTTTTTTTATCAAATACGGATTTTTATTTTTTATCATATATTAAGTTTTTAATTATTATTTTGGAAATTTTACTTGGATTTTATATTAACTAGGTATATATTTTTTTTATTTATAAATCGAAATTCGATTAAAAAATGTCGATCTGCTGTACAGTAGTTTACAAGTGGGTTACTGTAATGGATGGTATTAAATTTGAATTTAATGAAATTATCATTGTATACGAAAAACGAGTTGTCAGTCTAGGATATTTTATACAATATTAATTATATTGTTATTATTTTAAAAAAAAAAAATATAGGTACCTATAAAATAAATTCCAAATTAATCAAACTAGATTCATTATGTTATGTGGAACCTTGTATCAAATGACAATTTATAATTTTAATTAATATAGTTAATAAATCCCCAAAAGTTGCTTATGCTATTATAACACAAAATAAATATTTAAAAGTGAAGTAATTTTGTAGTATACTTTTGAATTGATTTTTTACATATAGTAAATGCCTATTTTTACAATTTTATTGATTTAAATATTTTTTTAAATTAGATGGTCCAATATTTTTTGGGGGGGCTAAGCCCCCCAAACCCCCCTAACTACTTGATTATATTGCTGGCTGTATTATCAAAAGTATATGCATAAAAGTTGTATGTCCTTACTGTATTGATCTATTATTATAAGATGATTAAACAGATCATAGCTATGTAAAAGGATATCAATGTAAAGGTATCAATTATTATTCAAGAGCTTGAAAAATCTTAACAAGCTGTTGTTGTTGTAAATCAAAAATTGCATAACAATGTGAAACAAAATATTGTGATGTTAGCAAAAACCAATATATTAAATAAAAGTACTCTATTTTTTTCCCCCCAATTCACACCCCATTAATGTGGATATTGGTTTCCCAAGTCATGAGTATAGCCTTTTCACTGCACTTGGTCAAAGTTTTGTAAACATAAGAATGCGCCATTATGCCAAAGAAATAAGTTCTAAACAAGTTTTTAAAAATAAATCATCATTAAGGCTTTAAAAATGTTTAGATAAATAGCTTAAGTCTAAAAATGATTCCAAATAATTTGGTTTTTTATTATTATTATTTTGTATAATTTATACTTCAATTTTTATTATATTTTAGTATATTATGTAAATGTATTAATAGTTACAGTATAATATGTTATTAATATTTTTAAAGTAAAAAATAAGTATTTTCATTTGTATTTTTCCTGGTGGTTTTTATAATTTTTGAACGAAATTGAAATAATCCTGTATTGTTATACGGTACCGGGTCGACAGCGTTATAGTTGCCCTGCAGTGGTGGGGGAAACGTTCGAACGCGTCGGCTTGTTTTTCATTACAAGATGATTATACAAAGTACGCGCTCCAGAATAGTTTATATATCTCGATGGCTATAGCTAAAGTATTATCATTTGTCACGTGGTTGTTTAGGAGGTACTATCATAATATTATCATGAAGACATGTTTCATATTATGATATTGTAATCACTAAACTATGATATCAAAAAATTGTAAAATGTGTTAATGATCAAACTTTGATAATAATTTGACTGTGATATCATAAATATCAAAGTTCACTACTGTCTAATGTTCACAATCCGTATTCATGTTGTAAGTATTACTAGTATTAGCAGATACAAAACTATAAAGATATTATTACTTTGGTTGAACGATAACAATTTATTATTTGACTACTGGTCTTTAAAAACAATAATTGTGTTTTAAATTTTAATCAATGTAATTAGCCGTAATAACCTGTGAGACACTGAGACGAACACCTGAAAACCTAAAACCACCTAATTTTGAGCAGCTATAACTTGTTAACGGTTAAATAGAAACTAATAATTAAAATGTTAAAATACATAAAAAATAGCCCTATTATTATATGACATTTTAAATATAGATTGCCATTTGAAAATCAATAGTTGATAGAGGTTTCACTATTAAATATAAGCATGAAAAAAATAAAAAAAATTTATAATTCTAAAAAAGCATAACACTAAACATTTTGAAAAAAAAAAGTTGAAAAAAGTCTACAAATTTTTAAATAATGAGTATTCAATGATAAAAGAGTCATCCTGTATATAATTGGTTTACAATTTAAAACATACATAGGTAGATAATATACAATAAAATAAAATGAAATTTGGTATAGTAAGTATTTCCATTAGATGTTTTCATTTTCCCAGTATTGGGCCACGTCCATTGCTTTCTGGTTGGCAGCGGTTAGGTCTTCTTGCATGCAAGGTCCTGGTGCCAACTGACATACCAATAAATGTGCCATCGTCTGAGTTGTTCCACAGTGGCAAGATGTCTCCTGATCATTTAGGTATCCCCATTTCAGCATGTTATTCTTAGATCTTCCTACTCCCACTCTCAGTCGATTTAATGTCTTCCACACATGCTATTGTAGTTAGTGCCCTGGAGGTAAGTATTCCGCAGGATCAATCTAGCCTCTAATGTCCTCTGTTTTATCTTTCCATGCATTTATTCTTTTCTTTGAGGGGTCATTTTCTAAGGCACTGGAGACTCGGAGAAAGCTTTTCCTTGACTTTAGACGAGAAATTGTAGTCGTCTGTCCGTACATAGGATGTCTCGGGTCGTTAGCCTGTTTTTGTCTTTCACAGTTAGTGGAGATTAGTCGTCTTATTGATGGTGGAGCTAAGTATATTTATTCAATAGGTGTAATTTTGAGGCATCCTGTTACAATACGACATGCATCATTTAGAGCGGTATCTTTTTTTTTGCATGAGTTGATCTTCCCCATAATTCACATGCTTATTCAACGACTGAAAAACAGAGGGACGTTGCAGATACCCGTAGGGTGTGGGGTTGTGCTCCCCATTTCGATCCTTCAGTTTCCGGAGTAGACCGTTGCGTGTATTTATCTTTTTACTTGTCTTTTCGCAGTGATATTTGTAAGTTAAAGTTCTGTCAGGAGTAACTCCTTAATATACTGGTGTATTGCAGTGTAGTAGTGCCTCACCTTCCCATGTGATTTCCAATTTGCGATTGGTTTCCCTATTTCTCAGATGAAATGCGCAAAGAAGTGTCTTATTCGGGTTTGGTTTGAGGTGGTTACTTGTATCATCGACATTATCAACAAAATTGCCAGCGAATGGAAGGTTAGGCAGGCCTAGTTATGGAGACAAAATCAGCATATGCATCTCCTGTATTATTGGTGAAGAAGAAAAATGGTGAGCCAAGATTAGTTGTAGATTATAGAAAATTGAACTCTCAGACTATACGTAAGGTATTCCCGACTCCAAACATGGATGATCATTTAGAAGGTTTGAGTGATGCAAAACTATTTTGCACATTGGACAGCCTCAGGTTATTTACAAGTATCTTTGACAGAAGAAGCAAAGGCCAAAACCCGCCGTAGTTCAACATAGATGGCGCGGTGCAGCCGTGGTTTTTTGTGCAGACCGTACTATCAAATATCAATAAATAATAAATAATATCCACAATAAATATGTTTAAAAATCTATTAGTATTCAATCTTATAAACTATCCGCCCATCCGACATAAATTATCATAAAAAATACATTTTGCTATGACCATTTCTAAGGAGTTGTGTATAGGCAATTCTTTGTAGTCTTGTCTAGTTGCGTGTCTATGTGTGTAAAGTAAATGAACGTTAGTGTGTGTGAGATATGGAATCCTCGAAACAGTCGAAACCCAAAGGAATGATAACGAGGAACCACAAAATATTATATAAAACCGGTTTGTGCGACAAACAGCTACCAGCAGAACCCCCGTAGTGCCATGTCTTATTTCACCTAGTGTTTAGCAAGATATTTTTCGCTCATTGGTCATACTTTCAAAAGCTTTGATAACAAAACAATCAAAGTATTAAAATATTAAAAATTAAATAATATTCTATGTTACATAAATGTATAATGTATAATGTACTACTATAATAAATAAATAATCATCATTAATTATTAATCATCAATTATTAAACAAATTTACGATGAATATTAAAACATAAATACACGTTTTTTAATATTATTTTAATTCTTGTTTTATTAACTCTTTTAAAAGATAATCCATAAAAAATGTTTTTAATAGGGGACTTCCATGTTGGTTTTCCAAAAATGATCGTCTCTCTGAATTTTTTCGATTAAAATACCTAATTAACAGTTAAATTACAATATTATAAAAATATTAATAAATTATTGTACTAATAAATATACAACTACCTTTTGTTGTCCATATGCAAAAATAACAGTACATCCTGTTAGTTACATGGAGTTGGCCCTGTACTTGATAATAATAATTATCATTTCTGTTTAGAAAAAGATTTCCATTTTTGATGACACAACTTTTAATTTTTTTTATTTTTTATTGCATCTTCTGGGGTAAAATTTTTAGCGCTTGCTGGACATTTTATTTCCACTAATGCATCTAACTCAACTAATCCATCCGGCGATACGACTAAAAAGGGTTGGTTCGTATCTATTATTAACCCTGCCGGAAGAATTTCTTTTTTGATCACTTTTTCCAACTGTTCTTTTGCTATATTCTCATTTTCTATACCATAACGAGTTGATGCATTCCCTTTGAATGTTCCAAATAACATATAACTAACTACTTTATCACGTGATGTAGTTTTCCGCAATTTACAAATTCGACCAAATAGTGATGCAGTTAAACTGTAAAAATTAAAAGGCAATATAAATATTGATTTTCATAAACTAAAAAATATTCATACTTCAAATGATTACATTTGTTTTAAAAAAAATTAATTTTTAACTGTTTAAAATTCTGTCATGACTTTAATGTGAAATAAATATTTTGTTAGGTAAATAATAAATATTCATTGGAGAAAAAATAATATGATTCTATTGTCTATACTATTATTTACTGCTATAAAATAATATATTATACTAACCGTTTTTTTCTTTCTAAGTGCCATTCTTCGCATTGATGTTGCCGTTTAGTTCGTTTTTCTAATGATTGTACTTGACTTATTGATAATTATAATTTTTCTAAAAATTTGGTCTGTAAATTAGTGTACTCAGCATCAGTGATATTTTCTAATGGATCAATTTTCTCTAAAACAGCACCGTAGTTTTGATCAGGTCCTGCAGATGCTTTAATTTTTGATCGAACTATCAAGCTGACAAAAGAGACGACGTCGTCTTTTTTGGCATAGTGATGACTCGTGTTTTTTAACATATCGTTTTGTAAATAAACCCGGACTCTTTGTTGTAATATGTTTATTAAATAATGATAAACGGCTCATACCAGATTTGTAAGCCGTAACAGCAACATTACACCTTAACTCATAAGATCCTTTTTTTGAAAAGTTAATTCGCTTACCACCAACAAATTTTGCTAAAATAGAATTATACGATTCTGCCGCGTTGTTGTTATAATTATACATTAGGCTTTCAGTGTGGTATATAAACATATTTTTTATTTTCGTTTGTAATAAGTCGGTTTTTTCTTATTAATTATTTCCTTTTATTACAATTTTCTTTTACATACATAAATAATAAATATTATAAGATATTTTGGTTCATTCGAACTCACAATAAATATGATACAATTTTACAAACATATGATACGAATGCGACTCACGGATACTTTATTCACCGGAACCGAGAAGTACTAGCACTCACACAGCGGCGTTAGTACAGGCGTGCTGTACTACTACTGTGTGAGGCAGTGGTGGACGCTTTACACTGCGGTGTTATTACAGGCAAACTGTATTCCGATCGTTTAAAGTTCAGCGGTGGTCCTGTGAATCGGGCAGCTGAGCGGCGGCGGCGTTGACTAGGCGGTGGCTTTTCGACTAGGCGGCGGCGGTTTCGAACACGGTACTATACCGATGGCTTTGGTCACCGGTCTAGGCCGAAAAACATATAGTGGCGTTAATACATGTATCGTGTACTCTGTATTCCAGCTATACGGGAATTACGATCTAGTCCCGGCTTCTTCAGCTCGGCGGTGGAATTCGATTTGCTAGTGACGGCCGGGTCCTATTTGCAGACTCCTCGGCTTAATAGCTTTTTATTTTGATTACCTCACTTTTGGTGTTGCTCCGTGATTAGTTTTTTTATTTATTTAATTAGTAAGGACTTTGTGATGTTTGTTGACGTAAATCTGTTATTTGGCACCCGTTACTATTTATTTTCTGTGGTAAAAGTTATAAAACATAATTGGTAACGGTGCCCATAAAACACAACTGCAGCGCCGCGCACTCTATGAACACTATTGGGCGTGCGCGCCGAAGATAGTTGAGTTTATATGACACTAGTCGTGCGCCCTAGTGGTGCACGTATTCGTTACACGTTATATCTTCCCAAATACCCAGTCTCTTAAAATCCTGAACGTAGTTTTTTTCATCTACATGATAAAAATTAGGAAATAAATAAATATATAATTTAATAAAATAAATAATAAATAGTAAAAAAATTAATACCTATATAAAATACCTATTAAATATTTAAACTTTATATACTTAATAGATTATACAATAATATAATTATTTAAATGAATACTATAAAAAATATTTTTTACCTATTTTTGGACCTTCGCCAAAATATTGACTGCAATCGCTATGATCTCCAAAGACATGACTGGGGCCATTTATAATTTTTTTTTTTAATTTTAACAAATTATCTTCTTACGATATAGTTTCTAGCTGTCGTTGTCTATATTTTATAGCTTCGGTTACCGCATAGCGAAGTCTCAATAATCGGTCATGTAATATTTTTCGATAGCATCCTGGTACCTACACATTCACCCTTTGAACTCTTTCTTTTAATAGGAATATCTCTCAGCTAATTAATATAATTTCTTAAAAGATGATTAGTGCATTCGATTTAATTAATTACTATATTTGGACCATAAGGATTTGCTTCACGTAATCGTTTCATAACAGAACTGTGCCATCGCCTTCTAACGAATTAAAAAATATTACAGATTAGATGTTATATTTAATTAATAAAAGGTCTTACCAATTAATTTAGAATAAACAATTCCATGCATTAATAAACTTTGTTTGAAATCATCTACAATAATATCATCTTCCATACCGGTTGACGAACCATTCCAGTTTTTAAAGCATAAATGTTCAATAACTATGCCTTTTTTTTCTGCTATACCTATCACAAATGCAGCAATATTATTTCGCACACCAATAAATATAATTTTTATAGTTCTAGCTCCTACAATACACGCCTACGTACAATAAATTAAAATGTAAATTAATTAATTAATTTTTTTATAACTTATTATTATTTTATAAATCATTTTTTAACTTACTACTTCCAATAAAGCATTGCAGTTAGTTTTGTATGACCGTTTACTCCACGCCCCATCAATACATTTATCGGTTTTTTTTTTTTTTTTTTTGGGGTCGTAGAACAAATAGTCGACGTAGATGGTTCCACAGTTATTTCATTTGTCTACAGTTTGAAAAGAAGTATATACTATTTATAAATATTTATTTAAACCAATATAAATGTATTCTTATAATTTTTGAATCACTATAAGACTAACTTATCATTTAAAAAAATTTAAAACTCAAATGTTCATAACATTTTTCCTATAATAACGCTTCGAATTTTCTCTGTAGCTATTTGAAGGAAATTAAAAAAATAAATAAATTATAAATTATAAATTATAATTATATATTATAAATTTTATGAAAAACTTAGTCTTGAATTTTTTAACTTTAGATATAAATACAAAAAATGTTACGATTTTTCAATTACAAAATTAGTTGCAATTTTACGCGATTTTGATATGTACCATAAAAATTTGAAATATAAACGCTTATAAAAAAAAATTGAGACTAATGATTTTTGATTTTTTTTAACTACAATAAGAAAAACTCATAAGGAACCTTGTATTAAATTTTTAATTACATTTTTTTATCGACGCTACAAAAAAAAAAAAAAAATCGAAAATTTAAAATGTCTATAAATAGCTTGAAAAAAGTAAAAATATTTTGAAAATTTAATCGTAAGTATATAACCTTAATATGAACATGTTTGGTGAAAATTTCAAGTATTTACAATGATTTGTTTTTGAGTTACAGCAAAATAAAAATATCGATTTTGTCCAAAACTGATTATGCGTAAAAATTACCGTTTTTCCGTTACTTTATTAGGTATTTTCCCAACGCTTTTGAAAACTAATGGAAATATCTTACTTTTGACCCCTCAAACTACCAACTATATGAATTGTCCTTTTCAAAGAGAGGCTAAAGTTAAAAATCAAAGCATTATTTCTACTCAACTACTCTACGTTATAAAGTCGTTATAAGAAACATTTAAAAAAAAATTGGGCGTAAATCCACAAAAGTTTTTATGAAAACTATGATGATGTTGAACAGTCTTCATTATCATTGCTGGCTTGCTGTCTTATGTAACACCACTAAATTAAATTAATGTTTTTATAATTACCTGAACATCACAGCTATGATCTTCGTCACTTTTTTTTTTATTGATTGTAAATTTTGCAATTTATATTTTTTCAACTTAGGTGCACTTAACTTGCACCTAGTTTTTCGGCCAAAACGCCAGTCTTTACCCATTTGTTAAAATAATGAAAAAAACACAAAACAATGGAAACTTACAAACAACTTAACTGATCGGAGTGTTCGAGTGTAATGTTGAAATCAAATGATTCATATAGGCGCCAGGCGGTATATTATACTTTATATTTCCTTATAATATAATAATATAGATTGTATTAAATTATGGAATAATATAGTTATTATTGATTATTGTTATCCATTAGTGATTTTTCTATACCTATCCAGTAATCCTTATCCGCTAATTGTTTCCAAGAATCGATGTCTCGCCGCACCGAGCAATCGCCGCGCTGCGCGCCGGAAGCAACTCTCACACGCGTGTTGTATATGGGTGAGTATGTAGTATGTATGTATGTACTGTAGGCTACATATAAACTCATATACAAATGTGTTGACTCAGGGTAAAGGAGTGTGTGACCATTTCAGTTCCCACGATGGTCTACGTGACCGAAATGGCTGGGTCAGCACATACTGAAGGCCCCGGACGGACCGTTGCGACGGCCCGGTCGGTGGTCGGCAGTCAGTCGAGTAAAGTCGAGGGTGAGAAAACGACTAGTTTGTTTTAACAGAGCATCTTTTAGTTTTATTTAGTCAGAGCACCTCGTAAATTATAATAACATATTCAGTCTATAGTGTTTTTATTCAATAAACCTCAAATTATATACCTAGTCAATTCCTGTGTTTTTTATTTGACACCGAATGCCGATACTACTATTTGAACACCATTCGATGGTGGGCCACACTTCACGCGCACGCACATGTCAATGATTTATGAAAAACGAAATATATTCTTGTATGCATAACTATAAAAACTACTAAAAGCGGTAGTAAATTACACATACTTCGGATTGTCCGATTTTAATTTTTAATACATGTATGAATTCGTTGACAAAATATCTAGGCTTTTTAGGAAGTCGATTTTTGATTTAAAATCAGATATGCTCAAAATAAATACAAATACTCGTATAATGTAATTATTTCACGGGATTTTTGAAAAAAGTATCTAAATTTTGAGGTCTTTTAAAATTGAAAATCAAAAATCGGCTTTCTAAAAATCCTAGATATTTTGACAACGAACTCATACATGATACATGTATAAAAAATTTAAATCGGACAATCCGAAGTATGTGTAATTTACCACCGCTTATCGGTCTAAAACGTATGAAAAATACGCGTGCTGCAGTCCCCTTAAATTCAAATTGTTTAATGGAAGATGTTGCAACGTGCTCTGATAGTTAAATATAATATATAAATTACCATAGCCAACAATACTCTAAACCACGGGGGCATAAAGGACATCCTTATAGTTATGTTAGGGTGAGCAACCAGGCAAGCAATGATTGGGTGTGGTTGGACTAGGACCGGATCTAAAAAACAAAAGTGGAAAACAATCAAAAGTATCATCGCCCGTGTGCTTCCTATCCGCTGGGAGATAATAATATATAACTACTATCCGGTGACATATTATGGATACATAATTACCACCCGGTAGAGTATATTAGTTGCGGAATCACTCACCCGATAGAATATTATAGTCATATAATTGACGCACGCTATCGCCCGGATGATGCAAAGCGTGGGCAGAAGCGGATGCAGGTGCAGATGACCAACAGGAGTCTGAGGGTACCGCGGGAGTCCCTAGACGATATAAAAGGGGGTCCAGATTAGGCACAATTCAGACGTGATCCACCAGAGTTAGAACGAGCACCTTCACTTCACCCAGATCAATAGTTTTGTCATTTGGACATAGAATATTTTTCACAAGTTTAATTAAATTAATTAATTGGACTTAGAATAATTTTTTAAATAAAAAACACTTAGAATAATTTCGAGAGTACATTTATTTCAAAACAACCTTTCTAAATCGACAACATTCAACTGATTGTACGTGGCACGTTACAATGTACCTACTAAACAACAGCATTAGGTATCTTGTAAGATATAGATTAACTATTAATACATTGTTTTTTTCATATCTAATAATTTTGTTTGTTTATATAATTAATTTTTAAATTAATTAATTTTCACAAAAATTAATTTGTATTTAATATTTTTAATTTTTTTGTATAAAATACAATTATGTATTATTTTATGGATACTTGTATACATGTACTTTTATAATTTTAAATTGTTAAATAAATTATTGTTACATAATTTAAGTAATAGCTTTATCTTTATCATAATAAAAATAAAACTGAAATGCTTGATTGCTATGAAGAAATGGCAAAAACTACTAGAGCTGCAGCAAGGTTTGAAATGATTTATTAAATTAAACAAATATCCAGGGTTGATTTTTAAAACTATTAGTTGAAATCATTATGTATACTAGTATACTAATTGTAATTTTTGTTGCTATGATTTATAAAATAATAAAAATTTTAAGTTATTCACAAAATCACAATTAAATTTTAAATGGGAATTTAAAATTTAAACATAAATGAATACTTGGGTATCTAAAAAACATATTATGTTTCAACCCTGCATATTTCTCCATTTTAGTGAAGAAACAGGTAACTGTCTATTGTGATATACGAAAACAAAAAATTTAATTTATTTTTATAAATGGACAGTTACAAAAAAAACAAATATGAGTAATTGTATACATCTAGTGTTATATTGAATGCAGATTATATAAACCCGATATCCCGATCGTCCTTGTCTAGAACATACAAGATTTTATATTTTATACAAACATCTACAAGAATATGGAAGTTTTACAAAACCAAAAATTAGAGTTTCAAAAGCCATCAATATCGATAACTCTTTTTCAGTGTTGGCCAGTTTGATTAAAAATCCTCATACATCTTTGAGAACTATAGCAGGTATTTGATTTTCCTTTTAAAAAAACATTAAAAATTAAAAAAAAAAATTAAATTTTAGATGAATTAAATATGACATATTGGGCAGTTCAAAAAATTTCTAAAAAACACAAATACCATGCATACCTGGCCAATCCTGTTCAGCATTTTCTGACAAGCGACAATGAAAGACATCTCAATTTTATTGCCCATTGCATGTTAAAATTAGACGAAGGTTCTACATTTTTAACAAACATCATTTGGCTGATGAAGCGAAGTTCCACAATAATGAACAAGTGAATCATCACAACACTCACTATTGGAATGATTCAAATCCACACTGGATAAATGAGACTAATACTCGTAAGCAAGTCCGTTGGGGTGTGAATGTTTGGTGTGGGATTATTGAAAACCATTTGATTGGTCCATATTTTTTTGATTAAAATCTTAATGGCAATAAATACCTTGATTTTCTGAAAAATGATATACCCATACTATTGGAAAATATTTCACTTGAACAGCGTTTGAATTTGATTTGGCAGCAAGATGGTGCACCAGCACATAATACATAATAGTACTTTATAGTAGACAGTAGTATTAGTCGTTGAAGCCATATCAACATGCTTTAATAGTCTGTAACAGTCAAGGTATTATTTTTTGTTATAGGTAAATAGACTACTCCACAGTAGTACACTACTACAAACTTTAAGAGTACAGTGTCTACACTTCTTCAGCGGTGGTTTAAAACAATTAACAGTTGTGGCTACTGTAGTACAGACTACAGACGTACAGACAGAGTAACAATAGCAAGTTTTTATTTGTAACATAAATTAACAGTTACTACTCTTATTTATTTTGTGAACAGATACACTGTATTTTTTTGATAATAGGCAACACTGCAGTAGTGAAACACCAGTAACAACCACTGAGATAGATAAGAATATACTGGAGCGCGGACTCGCTTATGCTCGTATGTTACGAAAAACTAGAGATGGGTCGGTCGCGAATGAACGAATCAAAATGACCGAATCAGTCTAGTGACCGAATTGCGACCAAATCTAATATCTAAATGATTCGGTCATTCGGTCATCTGATTTTTAGATTTTTTGGTTCTACACTTTGACTCGGTCAAATTGACTGATTATATGATTTATGGACTGGAACGTATAAAATCGTTTGTATTTTGAGGTTAACTAGACTGAATTGGTGATTCACATAGATATTAAAATATCTATGGTTATTCGGTCACTTCTTTTTCTTTATTATTGTTCTGTGTTATTACATAATAAGATAAAGAATTTTAAGAATTACAACGAATTATTATAAAGGATAAACGATAAACTATAAATAGTATAATATTCTTTTATTTATTCATTATCATAAATGTTATATTGTAAATTGTAATAGCATTTGCCATTTGGTAGTCATGGTATTCGGTAATAGTTAAATAGTTTAATAGTTATAATATAAAAGTAAATAGTGCAATAGTTATAACATTTTAATATAATCTTCTACAGACCATTAGGTATAATCTAGGATATAACAATTTTCTCTCATGCTACTAAGCTAACGGATCTTCTGTTCTTTTCAACAGTGGTTCAGCCAAATATCGGTCAAGTTCTAATATACCAGCCACAGTTGTATGTGCCCCTCCAGATAATTGACTTACTTTTGTATCAAAATCTTTCCATATAGTTTCTGACCCAGCAGATTCACTATTTTGGGTATTTTCCTCTATTTCTTCATTATCGTTACCAATAGATATTCCCTGAACTTTACGAGATAGAGATTCATAGGCAAGGTTGTACTTTCTATCATTTAAAAATCCTTGTTTTTTAAACCTTGGATCTAGCAAAGTAGATTGTATGATTTCTTCATTGTCTTCTAAGGGATTAAATCGTTGTTGTAATTTTTCATACAAAACGTTTGCCACTGAAGTTATTTCAACTTTTATCATTGCAGTATACCAAGACATAGTTGGACATTGCTTTTGAAAATATCAAAATTTTGTATATAGATACAGATTTTTCGTTACTTATTTCATTAGTTATATCATAAGATATTTTTAATAATTTGCATAGATTATTTAAAATATTCCATTCGTGGTTCGTTATATTATTTAAATCATTATTTAAGACAGCCAATGTAGACAAAATCGGGTCCAAAATACGATTTATCATGTCATAAGTAGAACTCCACCTAGTTGGACAATTTTGTTTTAGTTTTAAAATGGGATGACCTCCTTTTATTTGGTTATTATTAAGACGGATTAAAGCTTGGCTGCTTTGTTTAAAATATTGTATTATAGCCTTTACTTTTAAAATTATATCATTCACATCTTTATATCCCAAACCAGAGTCTACAACTAAATTTATGCTGTGAGCAAAACATCCAAGACTTCTGCACTTACATAATTTAATTGCTACAAGTATGTTGGATGCATTGTCACTTACAACCATTGTCACTAAATTGTCTAAATTCCATTTTTTAACCAAATCTTTCAAGAAAGAAGACATTTCTACCACTGTATGTCTTTCTAGAATATGGTGACATCCTAATAGAATTGAAGACAACTTAGTATTATCATCTATATAATGAGCGGTAAGAGCTATAAAAGATAGGTTGTTAATGGATGTCATTCATGGATGCATCTGTGGTAAAAAAAATCGCTTGTATATATTTTATTATTTTTATTATTTATTTGAATTTTATAAAACAGTTCTATCTTAACCAAAATAAGGGAATTTCCATCAATAAAATGCCAGCAAATGCCATACATTGAACAGAAAGAACATGGCATTTTGTTGATAAACTACCTACCTACATATTATCTTGAAATCAATCGATTTATGTCTTCTTAATCTATATATCTATAGCTATAATGTATATACTTTATACAGGGTGATTCTTTTTTAAAAGTACATATTCTAGTATGAACTTACTACTTATATTAAGTTATACACAGGGGTTAAAGTGGAGACTCAGTCACTCAACCTCTAAATGTGGTTAAAATGCGTTCCCTTTAACAAATTATTCGTAAAGTAATGCTGTTTAAATTTTAATTATAAAAATGTATGGTTGAGTAAAATGTGTCACATTTCAAAAATTGATTTTGCGATTTAAACCTAAAAACCCAGGAAAAATAACATATGATTTGATAATAACAACAGCAACCTCTAAGGAGATTAAACCGATTAAGGACTTCATAGTACGCTCCACGGTCTTAGAAGATAAGGTTGGGACACTTCCCTATTTAACAATGTTAATCAATTCGGTCAATTAGAGAGGACATTTTAATTGAGTTTTTTGCCGCTATTTTATTGAGCATGAAACTAGCGGATTAAATAAGTACTAAAATGTCCCCTCTAAGCGGACACAATAATAATCAAAGAGTCCCGACCTTATCTTCCAAGACCGTGGTTCGCTCTATCGACTATCGTTCTTCGTTGTAAAATTGACCGAATGAACGAAATGAACGAATCAAATGACCGAATCATTTGACTGATTTAATTCGAATGATTCGAATCACTCAAGTGACCGAATCATCCCATCTCTACATATTTTTCCTGTGAATATAATAGTATAATACTTAATAATATAATATGTAAGTAAATAATTAAATATATAAAAAAAATATAGTGGTCATACTCTCCTGTATAGTAGGTTACTATAATTTATGTATTAAATTTGAATCCAATAATATGTATCAGTCAGCCAAGGAAAGGATATAATTTCCAGTGGTTGGTGAAAAAGGTGGTTTATGTTATGGCCTGAATAATCCAAAATTTAAATTCGTTAGTAATTATGGTAACCTAAACTTATAGAAAATCTTGTATTAAATTTTCAACTTTAATAGCTACATATACAAAAAAAACGTTATGAATTAAACTTTTTATTTTTTTTTTATTTTTTATTTTACATGTTGAATCGACGACAAAGGGTGGTACCAACCTTTCGGTCATTTCACCCCTTTGCCGCCATCGTTTATTAACAAAACAATACGGGTGAGGTACAGTGTATACAATTACAAACTAAATACAAATACAAAATAATCATAATCATTACAATAGGCTGGGGGCCTCTAACCACCCTGTGGTTGCACTCAGGCATACAGTGAGTTAACTTAACTAGGTCATTTTCTTGAGGTCAGTCGTTTGTCGCTGCTTGTCTTCGACGCTCTTCTTCTTCTTTTTTGCTTATGATCGTGTGGATGAAGTTGCTCATGACCTCCTAATTTTCCTTCGACTTTAGCATCGTTTCCACCATATTCTCTGGTTCCAGCTTTATGTTTAATAGCTTCTTCACAGTGTTTCTTCGGCTAAACCAAGCATCGCATGCGAATACTGTGTGGAACATGTCATCATTATCGTGTCCGCAGTACCAACATTCGGCAGTGTCCAGCTTTTCAAACCTGTTAAGGTATTGTGCAAAGCATCCATGACCAGTAAGCGCCTGTGTTAGGTGGAAATTTACCTCGCCGTGCTTGCACGTGGTCCACCTTTTAATGTTCAGGATAAGGCGATGTGTCCATCGGACTTTGTCGCTATTGTCCCATCTAGTTTGCAACTCGGCAGCAATTTCATCTTCTTCGTCTGGCTTGGGGGGCCTTAGATTTTTTCCTACCTCGTATCGCCTTCTCCTGTCTCTTGCCATAAGGTCTATGGGGAGGATGCCAGCGATTACTGTGGCTGCGTCTCCGGCCACCGTGCAGTAGGCCTATATGACCCCGAGGGACATGGGTCTCTGGACTTTACCCAATTTCTTCCATTCCGGGGTGCTCATGTCCTGTGATCAAAAATGTGATCCGTACAGCATGATAGCGTGAGCGACATTGCTAAGTAGCTTCCGCTTAGTCGGTTTTGCTGCACTCAGATTCGGCAGGATTCGGCTTAATCCTTGCACCGCTTTACTCGCTTTGGCCGCCACCGTCTTCACGTGCTCCTAGAAGCGCCACTTGCTATCGATGTGGATGCCTAGGTACTTTTTGCACCTGCTAGAAGACACTCGGTGGCCGTCTATGACTAGATTCAGTTCATTGTGGGTTCTAGTATTTGTTATTACCATGGCCTCGCACTTATGGGCTGATAGAGACAAGCCTGCCTGCGCCAGCCAGTCTTGTACTACTTGTACTGCGCTTGTTAGTAACTGTTCCAGTCTTATGGAATCTTTGGCCTTTGCGACGAGAGCCACGTCGTCCGCGAAGGCCAAGTATTCGACTCCGGGTGGCAAAAGCGTTTACAGAAGTCCGTCATAAAGTACGTTCCACAGAGTGGGCCCGAGCACTGACCCCTGGGGAACTCCGCAGGTGACCGTAATTTCTTCCTCTACGCCTCCTGATTCAAAAAGGAGAGAACGATTTTCCAGGTAACTGCATATAATCCGTTGCAGATACCCGGGAACTTCTTTTTCGTTCAACGCTTCTAGGATGGAGTTCCATGGCGCGGAGTTAAACGCATTTCTAATATCTAGCGTTAGGACACCCACTTTCAAGTTGCTGCTTTTGACCGTAGATTTTAATGCTTCCAGTGCGTCTGTACTGGAGCGTCCTTTACGGAAACCAAATTGTCTACTGTGTAGCCCTTCGTTTTCGTCCAGATATTGCCTCAACCAGTTGTCTAAGATTTTCTCAAATAGTTTCCCGAGACAGTCGAGGAGGCATAGGGGTCTGTATGATGTCGGATCGTCTAATGATTTGTCCCCTTTTCTTATTAGAACCAATCGCGCAGATTTCCACGTTCTCGGGAACACTCCACCAAGTAAACATGCATTATACACATCGAGGATTGCATCTGGTTTAAGCGTTACTATGAACATTTAGGGCTTCGTTTGGAATTCCGTCCGGACCTGGTGCTTTGTTATTCTTCAAGCATCTGGCTGCGTTGATAAGTTCAGCGTGTGCTATAGGTATGGGCTCAGTTCCTTCAGTGATCAGGAAGGGTAGGAAGGGTACGCTTGCGCTCCTGATAGGGTGTTGGGGGAAGAGACCTCGTACGATTTTTTGGAGTCTCCCTGGCGCGTTTAGTTCAGGGATCGGTTGTTGTTTGATGAGTTTATGAATTAAACCTACAAAATAATTCATAATTTTGACGAATTTTTGTCTATATTTGAACTTCAAATGCTAATAAAAAAAAATTGTGCCTATGTATTCTTATAATTTTTGAATCACTATAAGAATAACTTATGAGGAACTTTGTATTAAATTTTTAAGCATTTTGATTCCACCAAAATTTTTTTATTGCTATTTATAAAATAAAAAACTAAATAAAAACGAATATTTAAAATTCCTATAAATAGTATTAAAATAAGCAAAACATTTTGAAAATTAAATTATGTAAATAAAATGCCAATCTAAATAGCTGTTGAAATTTAAAGTCTCTACTACTTATACTTTTTGAATTATAACAAATATTTAAAATCGTTTGAAGCATTATTTCGACAAGTTATGCTGTAACCAGACACAAAAAGAAAAAACAAAAAAAAACTCATCATTGTAAAATCAATACATTCATCATTTCATTGAGAATATAAAATATATATTATATATTTTTTTAATGAAATAATGAAATATAATACTTATAACGGTTGTATATTATGTCATTATACTCGAGGTTAGGTTGAAAAAATGATTAAAAAAAAGTTTTTTGTTTTTCGTATTTTTCGTATTTCATATTATCAATAAATAATCGTTATAAAAAATCACGCCGTTCGATATAAAATAACAATTTATAAGTGAAATTACATATTTAATTTTTAGATTCTTAGCAACTGGTGACTCATTTCAAACCGTTGCATTCAGTTTTCGCTTGGGACATTCTACGGTTCATAATATAGTGAAGGATGTGTGTGTAGCCATTATAGATAAGTTATTAGTTGAAGTAATGCCACCACCAAAAGAAAAAGACTGGGAAATAATTGCAGATGATTTCTGGAATATATGGAATTTTCCACACATGTTGCGGCTCTGAGGACACTCGGAAAACCTGTGGATAACTGGGATGCATGGTTAATCACAATAGTAACAAGTAGGTTAGACAAGGGTACCGGACATAGCTGGCAGCTCCATTTAAGAAATACTGAGTTACCAGCCTACAAGGATCTTGAAGCATTTTAGGCCAGTCGATGCGTAGCAATAGAAAACTCTGAGGCTGTATGTCCAAACACAATTTCCACTAAGCTTACCAACATTAATAATGTCAAGACGATGTTCTCAAAAACACATCAACCTACAAAGAAGGTGTTAATTTCTACTGATAAGAGGCCAGTCCGTCCGTGTCCATGTTGTACTGAGGGTCATAGATTGTTTGCGTGTGAGTGGTTTAAAGCTCTCCCAGTAACGGAACGTTTGAGTATGGCAAGAGCATCTCAGCTATGCTTCAACTGTTTAGGTCCGTTTCATTCTGCTGAAGGCTGCAGATCAACTTATATTTGTCAAAGGTGCAAACAGAGACACAACACACTTCTTCACTATGAGAAGTCGCTTACAGCTGACCGAATAAGTGCCTCAGATCAAGCTAAAGGCAACATTGCTACTACATCAAGCCAAGAATCAAGTCATAATGTAGCATGTCCCGCACAAGGAGGAAAGGGTCATGTGTTTCTGTCTACAGCGTCCGTTCTGGCAGAAGATCAGTACGGTGAATTCAAAAAATGTCGTGTCATATTGGACAATGGATCACAGATGAACTTTGTATCTAAAAGCTTCGCTAATTTATTACAACTACCACGCAATAGAACGATATTCCCCATAAGGCATTGGAGCAAATCGAACACAGTCTGTCTCATGCATTTCAGTTAAGGTGAAATCTCGAGTAAAGCAATTTGAAGTTGACTTGGTTTGTCGCATACTACCAATAGTGATAGATGCCTTACCAAGTTGTTCAAAACCGAAAGGTGGATGGGAGATTCCAGAAGAACTAGTACCACAACTGGCCGATCCGTCGTTCAATTCAACAGGGAATGTTGACTTGCTCATTGGTGGCGGTATGTTTTATGATTTGATTGAACCAGCAAGGATTAGGCCACAAAAGGGATCTGTTTGCTTACAAGGCTCGAAGTTTAGGTGGCTTGTTACAGGCGAGGTTGGCACTATCTCACTTTTGGCTGCATGTTCAATTGGGGAAGCCTGCGAAGACAATCTCAGGATACTAAGCAATAATGAATCTGAAGCGTATGGAGTCGCATCCAAATCAAATAAAAAATGTATTGAAGAACAGAAGGCTCTCAAACATTTTGAAAAAACTGCCAGGCGAGATCAGACAGGCAGATTCGTTCTGCGGCTGCCATTGAAGCCAGATGCACGTAGCGCCGGAAGAACTCTAGAAATGTCAACGGCAAAGTTTCTCAGCGTTGAACGGAGGCTCCAGCGTGAACCAGAACTGCGGCTTCAATAAACACAATTTATGGAAGAATATTTAAAAATGGGGCATATGAAAATAGTAAGCAAGGAAGAGAACCAGCCAAGTGTCGCATTTTATCTGCCACATCATCCAGTGATAAAGTTATCAAGTCTTACAACTAAGTTGCGGGTTGTATTCGATGCATCTGCCAAAAGTACTTCAAACTTATCATTGAACGATGTGCTTCTGTGTGGTCCAACTGTTCAAGATGATTTAGTTACAATATTGATGCGATTTCGTAAGCATCAACTTGTCATAACAGCAGACGTGGAGAAGATGTTCAGACAAATAAGGGTAGCTGAAGAAGACCTAGACTGGCAAAGGATAGTCTGGAGATCGCAGCCAGATAAAGCATTACAATTGTATCGACTTACAACCGTAACATATGGCACAACTTCAGCTTCATTTATGGCAACTAATTGTCTTATCTTACTGTCCGAAGAATCAAAACAGAAATATCCAGAAGCGTCAAGGGTCATACGCCATGATTTCTATATGGATGATTTAATGACCGGTGCTAGTACAGTTGATGAGTACTGCCATTTACAGAAGCAAATCAACTCCATTCTAGAATCGGCACACCTTCCCTTGCGCAAATAGTGTTCAAATTCAACTGAGGTCTTAGAACGTATTGGAAATTCAAGCGATGACCCGCTATTTGCCCTACAGATTGGTGAAGATGGTGTAATCAAATCATTGGGGCTTAGTTGGAAGCCAGCTTTGGACGCATTTCAATTCATAGTAGAGCGGAAAGCGTTTTTGGCTAAGTCGACAAAAAGAACGCTATTAGCTGATCTAAATAGAATCTTTGACCCTCTAGGGTTCCTGGCACCTGTACTGGTAAGAGGAAAAATATTCTTGCAGCAGCTTTGGCAGTTGAAAATAGAATGGGACCAACAGCTGCCAGAGGAATTGTCAAATAGATGGTATACATTTTACCAAGAGTTCAATGATCTAAGTTATCTACCTATTCCGAGAAAGTGTATACCGTACCAATCTGTGGAAGTGGAAATCCACAGGTTCTGCGACGCATCGGAAGAAGCCTATGGATCTGCAATCTACGTACAAAGTAAAGATATGACGGGCTGCTGGCACTCCCGATTACTTTGTTCGAGGACATGCGTCGCGCCATTAAAAGGCTCGACAATACCAAGACTTGAGCTGGGGGGAGCATTAACACTCGCTCAGCTATCGATAAAGGTGTCCGAGGCCTTAGAGATGGAAGTTAAAAAATTCTACTTATGGACGTATTCCATGGTAGTGCTTGGTTGGCTAAATTCACAAGCTTGTAGATTAAAAACATTCTTGGCCAACCGGGTAGAAGAGATTCTAGAAACTACGCAGCCAGAGCAATGGAGGCATGTCGTAACAAGCGAAAATCCAGCTGATATTCTTTCTCGAGGAACAACGCCGAATAATCTTCAGAACATGAACCTATGGTGACAGGGACCACATTGGTTAATGTCAGAGTCAGATGAGTTTAAAAAATCAATCATTATAAACCAGAGCCAGGACTTGCCGGAGCAGCGCAAGATTAAGCTAGCATTGTTGGCAGTGAATCCGCTAGGCAACCTTTTCCATTTTTCAGCACTATTCCAATTGGCGGAATCTCCTATGTGCAGTGGCATGGATTTTGAGGTTCCTACGATATCTAAAGGCGAAAAAGAACTTGGATGTCTGACCGTATCTGAGCTGAAATCAGCAGAGATAACAGTGCTAAAGCAGGTACAGAAGGAGGTGTTTACAAGAGAGATATCGGAACTGGAAAAGGGTAATGATGTAGGAAGAAATAGCAAGCTAAAGGGGCTCTCACTGTACTAAGAAGACGGTTTGATTTTAATTGGGGGACGATTAGGACACTCCCAAATCCTTGAGCGCCAAAAGCACCCAATAGTTTTGCCTAATGGTCATAGAGTATCAAAGCTAATTTTCGAGAATAAACATCGGTAACTTCTACATTGCGGACCACAGTCACTGCTGTCTGACATCAGACGTGTATACTGGCCAATTAAGGGACGAATTACGGCGCGTTCAGTCATATCAAGGTGTGTAAGATGTGCTGGGGCAAAGCCAAAATTCACATAGCCACTAATGGGACAACTACCACAGCAAAGAGTCAATGTCTCACCACCGTTCGCTGTAACAGGTGTTGACTTTGCAGGACCATTAATTGTCCGAAGTGGAGTACGTCGAATTGTTGGATCAAAGGCCTGGATATCACTATTTTTCTGTTTTTCAACTAGAGCTATCTATTTAGAGGTAGTAGAGAATCTATCCAGTGGTGCCTTTGTAGCAGCACTTAGGCATTTCATGGCACGAAGAGGACGCTGTGTGAAAATATATAGCGACAATGGGACCAATTTTGTGGGCGCCCAGAAGGAGCTCAACATTCCAATTCATGAAAGTATACCTGTATTAGCCAAGGAAGGTTTTGAGTGGCACTTCAACCCACCCTCTGCCCCACATTTTGGAGGATTATGAGAAAGTGCGGTTAAAAGTGCTAAGCACCATTTAACTCGCATGCTTGGTGAAACCAAGCTCACTATAGGTGAGCTTAATACCTTACTGTGTCAAGTCGAGGCATGTTTAAACTCGCGGCCCTCACACCAATGAGAAATGATCCTTCAGAACCAGAAGCACTGACCCCAGCCCACTTCTTAATTGGTAGGCCCATCACGTTAATACCTGAAGCAGACCTGACGCAAGAAAATCCAGGAGGGATGCGCAGGTGAAAATACGTACAACACTTAAGCCAAACATTTTGGAAGAGGTGGCATACAGAATATTTACCACAAATGCAAGTTCGAGGAAAATGGACAACAAAAAAGGGGCCGCTGAAGATTGATGATATTGGTATAATAAAGGAAGATCATGTACCACCTACCAAATGGAAGCTCGCCAGTCATTAAGGTCCATCCAGGAGTAGATGGAGAAATCCGAGTGGTTACAGTACGAATTGGTTCAGGTACAAAAATGAACTTAGAGGTAGTTGAAAAATGAACTTTCAATGGGGGGAGAATGTTGCCGACGCAACATAATAATTATAGTATAGGTAATATTATTTTTAAGTTTAGTTAATATCGGGAAGCGGGAGCAGCTGGTCACACACACGCGCACACACATAACACTGTTCATTTATGTTATTGTTTAAATTTGTGTTTTAATTGTTGTGTGAGTTGTATAATATTAATATTATGCGCGAAGAAGCGCAATCAGCCGCATTATTATGTCTTCCCGTCCGCCCGCGTCGTCGGTATAATATTATAATTATGTTAGTCTTTCTCCAGCGTTTTGAGCGTCAACGCATTTTTCAATCGTGCGCTAATCGCCGGTTTATTTAATTTTTATTTTACATATAAAACTGTGGGCGTAAATCGCCGCTAGTTTTTGTTATACCTGATGTGGCACGAATCGCCACTTTTTATATTATAATATTCATTTTTGGTGTGAGCGCTAATCGCCACCTTTTTTCTTATTATTATTATATCGTTATATTATATATACGTGCGCTAATCGCCGTTATACGTTGGCTTATATATTATATTAGAAATTGTATTTTGTGTACACAAGGCGCGAATCGCCATTACTATTATTATATTGTGTGCGCGCTAATCGACACCAATTTTAAATATTTTACTTTATATGCAACATTGAATTTTTGTAGGCACTAATTGTCGCAAAATTGATCATATTATTATTGTTTTATAGGCGCTAATCGTCTTTTTGAATTATACACCTATTATTTTTATTACACTATTTTGTGTATTATTTCAATTATTGTTTTCGTGTTGTGTTTTGTGAAATTATTATTATAGGATAGGTGTAGCTAGCCAGTCTGCGCTCCACAAATTGTGAGTTCTTTTTTATTTATTTATTATTATTTATATTTGTACCTATAATTTTATTATTGAATATTGGTCACATTAATTATTATTGTTATTTTGGTTGTGCCAAACCCGCAAATATTATTATTATACTATCCATATTTTTACCTGTTGGGCCAAAAGGGCCGTAATTTATTATTATCATTTTATTACACTATACTTTTTACCAATATACCATTGAGTTATCATTTATTTAATTTTAATTTAATTATTGTATACACACCTACATATATACACACACACAACACAGATAATATAAAAATTACACTACACGCATTACGTAGCTCGACAATTTTTTCCCGGCGATCTCGACCACTGCTGTTCGAGCTATTACACCACTACACACCCAGCTAGTCCTCGCACATTCAAGACCTAGGTGTTAGTGGTGAGCAACATTCGTAGGTGTCCGGGGTGCGCGTATTATCGTCATATGCTCCCGGCCCGTTCAATATCAAGGATAATATACCGATGACACAGAATTTAGACCCTATCGAAGGCGAACCCAATTGGTCAAATCTACCAATGTAAGGAGGAAATACAGAATTGTTTGCATTTAATGTACGTGAAACTTACAACACTTTTTTTAATAGTGATCAGTGGCATGGCAAAGAGACAAATTTGTACAATAATTATAATATTATTATTATTTATTATTATTTTATATTAAATTTTAAAACGAAAAACTGTATTATTATCACTAGTGGAAATAATAAAATAAAATAATTAAATTATGAAGTTGCACAATGCACATACCTGTTGTATTCAATTCTTTTCCAATTTTTGCTCATACTACATCTTTATGATGATTATCACAATACTTTTTATGAGCCATATTGTAAAGTTCATCATATTGACGAACTTTTTCTATTAAAATTTCATCATCCATGAAAAAATAATGAAAAACAACTTAAATATAATTATTTAAATTAACTTAAATTTGAAGGAAACGTTCAGTTTTTACATTCACACTATCCGATCGGACAAGAACGGACCGATTGCGTCACGTCATAATATAGTTTTTCGATAAACTTTGCGGTTCCGCGACGTTGACGTTCCGTAATGTTGCCGGTGTATGTGAACATGGCGATATAAATACATGGGAAGATATTTTGACGTGACGTTAACGTTTCGTATAGTGTGAATCGACCTTAATAAAGTATAACGATAAAAGGCAAAAGCAAATCATGCTATTCACACGCAAAACCATTAGATCATATATTGCATAGAATCTACAACGTACATTAGAAAAGAAAGGTCGCGCGTTATCTATATATAATAATAAAAATAATACAACAATAAAAGTAAAATTTGGTGTTCACCTGATAGTTTAGTGTCATTTTTGTCTAATACAGTATACAAGCACGCGTTTAGTGAAGTGATAATACAATTTGTACACAGTTATATACATAAAAAATTTAAAAATGGAAAAAATTCAATCGAAACGTGATCGAGAAATGCTCGTAAATGATGGTTTCATTAATAGTTTTGATAAAAAAAGTTTTGGAGATGTCGTCAAAAGAATGATTGTTTGGCAAGAATTCCTTCAAGTATTGACAATTTAACGATTTTAAAAATATCTGAAAATTTACACACGCATGGTTCTGAATTTCTGATGCTGCTAAAGTTGAAACACAAATTGCTATTACTAACATTAAAAAACGGGCATTGTCCACGATAGAACAAACATCATGCGTTATCAATGAATGTACATCAAGTCTATCACAAGCAGCAAAGGTACTAAAAAAAAATTATACAATATTACTTTACAAGTTGATTCTTTTATCATAAAATACTCGTTATTTCATCAAATATTGACTTTTTTCTTATTTATAATATTTTTGATTTTTTGTTTAAAACATTTATATTTTTTACCTTTTTATAATTTATTAAATACTAGATGTACCTCGCTCTGCTGTGAAATTCGGTCTAAGTGAAATTCGATCTAAATGATATTCGGTCTAAGTGATATTCGCTCTAAGTGAGTACCCTAGGTCGGAGACGGGACTGTAAAGAAAATATCGTAAAAAGTCTAGTAGTCACAATTTTAGTTAACCTAACCTTCGAGGGGGTCGGTGTGCCTTGATTTCTGGGCTGGTAGAAGCCGCCTTTGGCGCCTTCGAGGGGGTCGGGTGAAAATTGTGTTATCAGGAATTCGATGGAAAATTGTAATCGGGTGTCTAGAAAAGAATTAAGTGTCTAGCTATCAGTCCTAAACTGGTGTAATACTGTTTCCCATTGCATGCCCTGTCTTTTTGTATATAAAAAAATGTATTTAGCGAAAATGGTAGTTGAGTGTCTAGCTATTAATCATCACATCACGTAACTAAATCTGTATCCTAAATCTATATCTGACAATACAATCCACCTGCGCCTCCGACGTCGAAAGTCTAATGTTGTATTGTAGGATAATAAGTATAAAGTCGAATTACATGCGAGCATTCAAGTCGAGTTGTCAGTTATTATTGGGAAAAATCGAATTAAACGGCATTAAACCCACCACGTAGGCAATCTGACTGCGTCGGATCGCGGACAATGTGTGAATAGTAGGTTATGATACCAATATAGTATAATGTGAACAATCTCATACCGTGTCCCGTCGCATACCTGGTTCTTTTTTTTATATTATAAAATTTATTTAGTGAAAATGGTAATTGAATGTCTAGCTATCAGTCATCATAATATGATGTAAATCAATGTCCGAAAGTTAAATCCATAATTTTCATACCTCCTAATGTCAAAATTCAGATATTGTTTTTGATATGTAAGTGTAAGAAACTATAAAATATATATCATTTTTTTAAGTATTAAGTAAAAGATAAATATTTTTAATTTATAAAACATAATATCAATTCAAAATGTACTCCTTAAACGCGTTGTAGCGTACTACACGTCTACACTTTATATGTATATATACTTATAATAATCGTAATAATATGGTATTGAAAAAAATCGTAGACGTATGTATTTATCGTATAAGAGAAAGCAATAGCTTTAATTTTCAAAATTCAAATTAAAAAATCAAAAACTAACTCGAAAAAAAAATGCAAAAAATTGTTGGATACGGGCGGAAGAGACGTTAATTAGAGCGTCGCCGTAAAAATGCGCCAAAGGCACAGCCAGAGAGGGAATCTTACCCGCTACCTCCTATTACCTACCACGGGGAACTTACGCCTTATCCTATCGACTACAGTTTAAGCTAGATACTAATACCGAATCTCGAGCACTTAAACCGTTTCTGTGTTGCAACGAATTTTTCGTTCAGCTCAGTTTTAATTCGTATGATTCGTGTGTAATAAAGCTTAATTATTCTTATTAATTATCTATTTAATGTATATCTGTAACACTACCTACTTAAATACCTTAATCATACATCTATTTAACGTATTTAATAATAAATCTACAAAATAAGCCGTTAACGTTTCTCAAAGCAACGTACAATTGAAATACTCATATCTATAGGTATTTTTATAACATATTATAATCATGTACCTACACGAACATTGTATTGTTTGGTGAAATGTCGTCTAGAAACACACAGCAAAAAAAACAACCAACGGTTGAATATAAAACAACATCATTTTGTATTATAATATACAAATTATCAGACAGATCGGAAAAAACAGTCGAATAAAAAAAAAATCGAAGGAAAACGTCGTCGTACTCGGAAGACTCCAAAACGTACGGAACGGAACGGAAAACGTTCGGAAAAGTATGAAAATCGTAATAAAAAGCGAACATTTTTCGAAAAACCACATAATAATCGAGCGGAAATCGAAAATGCGTTGTATACTATACATATATATAAAATACTATAACAAAAGTGTCATAAACATTTCCTACAGAAACTCTTAGGTATGATTAAGAATATTTGCAATTACAACTTTGACTTACTTAACTATACCTGTACCTAACTCTTTCAGGGGCTTTTATTAATGAAACATATCAATTTTATATGTATGTGTGTGTGTAAAAAATGAAGAGTATGCCATCATATATACCTGTATAATTCCGTATAATTCGTGTGTAATAAAGCTTATATTAATATTAATTGTCTATTAAATATAACGTTTCCCAAAGCAACGTACACTTGAAAGTTGAAACCCTCATACCTATAGGTATTTACGTAAAACGGGTTGAAAATACAACAACATATTATAATATAACAAACAGCCGATAAAAAAAAAAAAAAAAACGTTAAAATCGTCGAAAACCCGCGTAATAATCGAACCTAAAGTAAGAAAAACGCGTTATCAAGACGGCGGCGTTGGAGAACCGTCCGTTTTCGATAACGACGGCGGCGGGCCATGGAGCATCAAAACGGCGACCGAGGCGCATTCTTTTTATAAGGAAACGAACTTCTTCACGCTTTATTATATAAGGAGATTGAAACCACTAGCAACCTATATTTAAATTTAAAAATATACTAACATTTTTATTTATAAATAGTTGTATTTACCCAACTGTTTACATTTTGTGTCATAGCGTACAATACACGGTATTGCAGATGTTTATCTTTATCGTCACCGATGTATAAATTAAAAATACAATTTTTGTTTGTAACAACTTTGGTATATGTATTGATAAGTATATTTTTCATTCATATCAGTTTTTATCGCCTTGCAACAATCATTGGCATAAAAATTAATACTTTGTAGTGGTATCCAGCGATAACCACCATTCAAAATAATATGCACATTATTGATAACTGATAAGCATTTATAAATATTTAAAAATCATTATTTCGCTTTGAAGTTTGAATCATATTCTTAAAATTTCAAAGATGTCGCGTCGTACAAGATTGTCACAAAAAGACGTGGTTCAATATCTTGAAGAAGATTTTCCTTCAGGTTCTGAACTAGAATCAGATGCCGATGACACTGACGAGGATCCAGATTTTGAAAAAGAATTTGTTTTCGATTCTTCGGACAGCGAATCTGAAGATTTAAATAATTTGAATGATATTGTTTTACCACCAAACTCATTAGAAACTTCTGTATTTTCAACTTCAACGTAAAGGTTAGATAAATGGTACTGAAACTTATTTTCTTAGGACACCATCTAGGAATAGACCAAATATTCTTAACTCTGTAACATCTGTCCATTATGAACAGCTTCAAGAAAGTTTGGAATTTGTGTCTCCAACTCATTCGTAAGTTTACATAATATATAAACAATATAACAAAATTGTGGTGATATTTCATATTAAAATTATTAGTATTATTATTTTGTTAATATTTTTATTTATTTCCACAGAAATGTATCAAGTCAAGTATCAATTGCTTCACCATTAAATTTAAATATAATCTCACCATCACCATCAACTTCAACGGTTCAATACAATATACAGAATATAGTAATTCCTAACCAACCTCTACAAGTGCCTACTTGGTCTAAAACTGTTTCTATGTTTGAAGAAGATGCATTTAATGAAAATAATGTCGGAGTTACAGAATACATAACAAGTATGTCATATATTACTCCAACAAATATATTTTTAAAACTATTTCCTAAGTCTCTTCTTGGACATATTTCATTTCATACAAATGTGTATGCAACCCAACTTGGAAAACCGTACACACCTACTACACCAAATGAAATAAAACATTTTTTTGCAATTAATATGTTTATGTCATTGAAAAAACTTCCTAGCTACAGAGACTACTGGTTAAGTGCCACTGATTTCCATGATAGTTTTATTTCTAAGCTAATGCCAGTGAATAGATTTGGGTGGATTCTTTCACATTTACATTTTAATGACAACTCTTTAAAACTAAAAAGAGGAGAAGTAGACTATGATAAATTATATAAAATTAGGCCACTTTTAAATTGTTTGAGTGAAACATTTCAAAAATCATATCGTCCACATCAAAAATTAGCTGTAGATGAAAGTATGGTAAAATTTAAAGGTAGGTGTTCCATGAAGCAATATATGCAAAATAAACCAATTAAGCGAGGCTATAAAATTTGGATGCTTTGCGATCAATCAAATTATAACCTGAAATTTGAAATTTATACTGGAAAATGTAGTAGCAATATAGTGGAAACAGGTCTTGGAGCTAAAATAGTATTAAATTTAATGAATGAATTTGCTGGCAAAAATCATATAGTATACATGGATAATTATTTTAGTAGTTATAATTTATATGAAATTCTGAAACAAAATAATATTTATGCAGTAGGTACAGTAAATCAAACAGGAAAAATTTACCAAAACTATCAGATGATAAAAAAATTATGAGAGGTGACTTTGACTGGAACACTAGTAATACAAATATCACAATGTGTAAATGGAGAGATAAAAGAAGTGTTCATTTACTTTCATCACGTTCATTACCTCAAGAACCAATTTCAGTAAAAAGAAAACAAAAAGATGGAACAATTATAAACGTACCCTGTCCACAAGTATTAGTTGATTATAATAAAAACATGAATTATGTAGACAATTTTGACAGATTAAAAGGAGATTATTCATTAGACAGAAAATCTATTAAGTGATATATGCGGTTAGTGTTTCATTTTGTAGATTGTGCAATAACAAATGCATTTATTATACATAGGGAACTACCTAATGTAGAACATTTTAAAAATAAAAATTTCAAAAGAAATATTTACAATACACTTTTATCAGAACAATTAGTGGTGGTTTCCCAAAAATCCAAATAAACATTATCTCAAGGAGGACCTGCTACACGGAAGCCTTATATAAACCAAAATATTAGATTACAAAGTTCCAGGCACCAACGTCAAAGAACTACTTCTAGGCGTTGTAGTAATTGCAGTACTAAAAAAAACCCTGTAAGAAGCATTTGGGAGTGCTCAGTATGCAAAGTAAGTCTGTGCATGAAAAAGTCAAAAAACTGTTTTCAAGAATTTCATTTAGCAAAAGGTAAGCTGGTAATAGTTTACTCAATTGTTTATTGTGTTCTATGTTATTCTATAGAAAGATACATGTTCAGCTGCTTCCTATGACATATAAATTATTTCAATAAATAATATATATGTATTATGTGGTAATTATTTAATTTGATCAATGTTATGCTTTTTGTGTTGTTTTGTGCTTTGCTACTAAATTGATATGCTTATGTATTGAATATAATTTATTTTTGCAACTTTTTATAACATAATAATTGTTTTTATTAATTTATTTAAAATATGCCCACATAGCATTTGTGAAATGTATATCGTAAATGCATATTTTTTTTTTCATTTAATTTTAAATATTTAAAAATAAGTATGTATGCAATGAGTTATGTATGAGTGTTTATTAATATTCAAAACTTAAAGTTTGGTGGACATCAATGGTACGTTATAATTGTAATGTTTAAACTGTAATGAAATATAAACGTTTGAGGAATATTATAATACTAAAATTTAATACATATTATAATTTTAAGTTAAATACATATTGAAATACGTTGCATAAATAATGTTTGTTAAAATTTTTTCTCTATAATGCGACAGAAAAATGGTTACAATAAAAATCCAACTTCTCGAACATTTCGATGTTGTTTTGGAACCATTTGAGTAGTATACATTTGTATGTTCTACGCACTTTTGACTGCGGATATTGCAAATTTTTAAGGAGGATTTTTCCCCTCAAACTTTTTTTTTCTCCGCTGTACCAGACTGCGGTGATTTTAAAATTTGTAGGTGGATTTTCCCCCTCAAACTTTTTTTTCTCCGCTGTACCAGTAAAAAAACACTGATTTAAAAAAAACATAATGTATGTTCTGCGCACTTTTGACTGCGGAGATTGCAAATTTTTAAGGGGGATTTTCCCCCTCAAACTTTTTTTTTCTCCGCTGTACCAGACTGCGGTGATTTTAAAATTTTAAGGGGGATTTTTCCCCTCAAACTTTTTTTTTCTCCGCTGTACCTGTAAAAACAGTGATTTTAAAAATTTAAAACCAATTATTTTTTCCCCTGTTACACATAAAGTTTAAACAGTGTATACACTATTTATTTCCCGTGTAACACAGACGGAGTATTCCGCTACAACCAATAATTTTTTTTCTATGTTACACATAAAGTTTAAGCAGTGTATATACACACTTCATAATTATATTTTTTAGTCATGTTTTTTTTTTTTAAAATTAAAAAATAATACATTTTGGTTCAAAATAAAAAAAAATATATTTATATGTATTGTCTCATTATTCTAAATTAATTTTAAATTGATTAAACTAGTTTTCTTACTTCCCTAGTAAAAGGTACATATTCTACAATGCGATCATGAATTAATAAACAATAAGCAGTTACACCTGAAAGAGATTCTGATGTTTCAATTTCCAATTGAACATCTACTGATGAAGCTGTAGCTGAATCATTCTGTTTTGACGTATCGATAACACTAATTGGAGCTTGCGTTTGAAATGTAGATGGGCTTAATATCGGGTTCCGAATTTTTTTTTCATAATACGATTCTTGAAACGATGTATACATATCATATAATAAGGTAAAATTATTTTTAGCAAAATCCAAATTTAAATTATCATAAGGATATGCTATTGAGTTTAAAAATACTTTTACATGAGTTATATTACAATGATCGAATACACCACAATCTTTTTCTAACGAATTTTTACGTCCCTTTTGTAATCCGATTATAATGAATCGAGGTTTTTCTAATTTTGAAGCAGTTTTTAGGTTCCATACAACTTTTTTTGTGGTTCCGAGTTCATGATATTCAAAAGTTTCAAAAGATCTGAACGGGATAAACAAACTTTTTTCTTTTTCAATATTAAGTTAATATTAAGTTTTAATAATTTTAACCTTTCTTCATCATCAACAGTAATATGTGGAACCTTCAAAACTATTTTATTCAAAACAACTTTTCCAGAATTTGTACTTCCACTAGTAATTACTTTTAGAGCGTTTAAATCGCTATGACTTCGAGTTAATATTAGTTCTAATCTAGAATTAACTAATATCTTTTTAAAATCTTCAAATAGACCTAACCAATATTTTAACGGAATGCATGCACTAAATTCTCCATTACTATTTGCTGGGTTTGAACTATTTTTAAATATCCAACCAGCATTTTCATAACAATTATAATTATCAGGTGTACCTGATAAATAACCTTTTAACGAACTGGTAATACCAAGTACACTTGTACTATCTACTTCTATTCCATTGATTTCAAGTCGTATTTGTTCAAAGAGATAGGAAAAACCGTTATTAGTAAGTTTTACTTTTCCAGCATCTGATACTTCACCTTCTAAATATATAAAGCTTTCATTCAGATACGGATAAACATCTGTTTGTTGGATTGATATACGTATTTCATCATTATTATTAAATGAAGTTGTATACGGTGTATATGAATGATATTCGATTTTCGTAATTTTAGAATCGGTTTCAAACGGTGAACTTATATCTAAAATATCACTTTCTGGCATTCTGCTTTAATTTTTAACCTAAAGCCTTTAAAATTGTTTTATTTTTCGTTGTTATTTTTTTACTTTATTCGATGTTACCGGTAACGCTTTAGTTATATGTAAAGACCGGATTTAATTGCATTAAAAAGTAAAAACACTCAAAAATTGCATAATAAAATTGTATAATTGCACCAAAAATCCCATAAAAATTGCAAAATAAATTGCACTATAAAAATGCAAGTTGTATTTAAATATTTATTAATTAATATTACATTAGTTACATTCAATATTAATATTACATTTTTGAATTAAAATTGATGATTAAATACATTTCTAAATTATTTTCATTAAAATTAAATCTTCTATTACTTAAAATATGTTTGTACAACGAGAAACTACGTTCTACGTCAACACTCGTTATTGGTGCATATTTAAAACAATTTAATAAAGTAGGCGTTATATCTAAATTAGCATTTGCTTTACCTGACATGACTTCATAGTAACACTTTAAAGTTTTGTACCCTTCATTTTTTTCAATTACATACATACATTTTTCCTTAATTTTTTCCCCTTTTGGACCAGGAATATTTGTTAAAATATCTTCAATTTTTCTAAAAATATCCATACTTTTCAGTTGTTCACTATTAGATTCTTCCAAATTTTTGAAATTCGTGCATAACTCAGATAAGTGTAATTTTTTGAATGCTAAATCACATTTAACTGCATTATCTTGTACAAGCAGTTTTAGCTTTTCGACACTTAAAGCATCATCTGTTAAACTTTCAATCACGTTTTTAAACTTTTCAAAATTATTCGCATAGAAAAGTGCAGCGTTTAACCATGTTCCCCATTTTGTAATAATAGGTTCGGGTGGCAAAGGTATACCCGGCATTTCTTTTCTGTATTTATTTATTCTAGATGGTGCTTTTAGGAAAGCTTTTTTTCCTAAAATAAACAAAATATGTTACAAATGTATTTGAATTTTAAATAAGTACTTAACACATTACCATTGTTAATCAATTTATTTATGTCAGGATACAATTCTCGAATTTTCTCTAGAACTCTATTAACTGCGTGTGCCATACATGTAATATGAATTAATTTTGGAAAAAATATTTTTAATGTTTTTGCTGCTTTGATCATATAAGTACCAGCATCGCTAATCAAAAGTAATACTTTTTGTTCAATACCAGGAAATATTTTTAACGAGGAATTAATAAACTGACAAATAGTTTCATAATTGGTGGATTCTAGTTCTTTACATGCAACTAAATATGATTTACTAGGCGTCCCATCTAATTTACCAATTAATAAATTTGCAATAGACAAACCTAATTGAAAATAGTATGTTTTATTATATGAGAAATTAAAAAAAAATTATTTATACAAACCTCTTGGATCGGTTGTCTCGTCAACAATTATGTAAACGTAATTATTTCCAATATCGCTAATTATTTGGTCCATAACGCTTTTATAAATATTTGGTATGTAATTTTTTCTTAAAGTACTTTCATCTGGAATTAATTTGCCAGTATGCTTTTCCAAAAATGATTTTAACACATGATTGCCCAGCTTATGCAAAGGAATATTTGCAGCAACAAATGCATTACATAAATCTTCAAAAAATACATTTTTACTATTCGAGATTTGAGAAGTAATGAAAATCTGCTGTTTTCTTTCTTTATTCCTTTGTAATGCATTTATGTGTTGAACTAAAATAAATATACATGTATTTTTGAAATAAAATAACATGGAGTTACGTGTAATATTATGTGTAAAAAAAAAAAAAAAAATAGTATGAGTATAAAATACAAAACTTACTTGTTTTGGAATGATGATCTAATAAATATTTTTTTTCAGTAGATACAGACTTTTCACATACGAGACAATATATAATCTTTCCATCTGATGAAAATACATCTTTATTTTCATTATAAGGAGCAATCCAATTCGAAATTTTACTTTTAAATTTTTTTTATTTTAGGCATTTCGACGATTACGTTCACGGTCAGTTTGTACGGTTAAACAGATCAAAGAAATAAGTACTATAGTACGTATCAACGGGTAAACGCACACGACGCTTATCGCTAGTCGCAGTAATTTGATCTAGAAAATTCCAGACGAGCGATAAATAACATAGATAATACTCCTTTATACTTCTAAGATCATATAATCAAACCAATAATAAAAATCCACAATAATGTTATTATTTTTATATTATAAAATTAGTTAACAAATATTGATTTGTACATTTGATTACGTGAAGTATACAAAATTGAAAAAAATTGAGAAAAATTGCAAAAACATTAAAAATTGCAATAAATTGCAACATAAAATTAAACAGAAAGACAGTAATTAATACAAATCGTGTACATATTTGATCAGATTTGATTTATCTTAACCACAAAAAAAGTTGCAATATCAATTAAATCCGGTCTTTAGTTATATGACTAGCAAGATTTATCTTTTGTAATGGGCTTATATTAAATTTTAATCCCATCTTAAGATCCGTAACGTTTAATATGTAGATCGATTACTAATTTTTCACCTAAATTGTTTATCGGATTATGATCTTGATCAACTAATTGTATAGTTATTAATCGATATTTGTTTTATTTAATTTATAATATATTAGGTTAGTTGGAGATTGAATCAGCTTCGTCCCTATGTTCTCAGTACCTAGGAGAAAACTCATAAATTGAATGACTTGGCATGTTGTTGTTGAATGAACCTTGAGCTATATTGCACATTACTTTTATTGAATTAACACTGTTTAAATTTACCACTTTCTATGAACGATGACCATCAATGTATTGCATGTCTGGTTCATAATTTTTTTTTTCAAATCCCAATAAAGGTCCTATACCGTTTGCTACGTTAAAACGTATTGTTGCATTACTGAATATGGTTGTCCTAAAATCTACTTGATCAATCCCGATATCAAAAGTTATTTTCTCTGTTAGTTTTATTCCAATGTATTCGTTAACATTATAAAAGTCATCTATTTGCGTCAAAATTTGATTTTTAATATCCTTAATACCGTAACACCCCTTTTTCAGTGTGATATAACAGGTTGGAAATTTATTATTATTTAGTAAACGATCGGGGTTTTCTAAATGTATTTCAAACTGGTTATTAGTTTCATTTATGTTTGGAAATGTATTATATGTTTGTAAATTTAACAAAGCAATTTCAGAGTCATCGTACTCATCAATTGCTGGAAAATAATGTACAGATAATGTAGTCGTATTACCAGTTAAACTTAATGTAATTGATTCATACATTGTAAAAATTCAAGACATAAATGTCCACATTAAATGAATTAAATCTTGATAATTTGAATAGTTATATAATCGTGTTTCCTTTTAAATAGTTTTGTAATTCAATTGGTGGAGGTAAATCACCGAAGCTATCAAAATATACAACCTTATCTTTAATTTTGTAAAACGCTACCCAATGACTTCCATCACCTGAAGATACGTCTAAGTTTAATATACCACATTCAATTGTTCGTGGTTTTTTAGGTAAGTCATCTCGTGAAAAGACTCCTCGGAAATGATTGATATTAAACTTTATAATGTATTTTATAATGTCTCTAGATGTGAGTGGTCTGTCAGGTAACGTTTTTATCAGTTTTTTTTCCTTGATCCATTATTGATTAAATTCAATCCGCTACCTTTCTTTTTTTCGAATTTTGAATTGCATTATAAACACTAGCACTCCCAGACATTAAACTACCGAGAGCTGATAACCCCGCGAAAATAGGAATTAGAGGAATCGCACCTCCTGTCTGACCTGGTGTTAAAATCAATCTTTTACCATTAGGATTTTTCTTAACCTTTCCTTTTTTTGCAGCTAGTGTTCTCTTTTTTATTTTTTTACTAGCTGACCCGACACGGCGTTGCCCGTGTGTTACTTTCTTTTTTTGCATTTTCGTATGCCGTGTGTTAATTTTTAATTTAATCTTATTGATAGTGCTAATATTACGTCGAATTCACGACGAAAGATTTGTAATGTGGCAGTTTTTGTGCCTACGTATTTTAAAAATTCTCCTAACTGAACCCGTCACCCTGGTGATAGGGAGTTGTGAATAAAAAATAATTAAATAAAACATATATAATGATTTAAAAGTAAGTAGTTATAGTTTTAACTGTTATAGTTTTATTTAATTATTTTTTATTCACAACGCCCTATCACCAGGGTGACGGTTCTGTCATGATTTAAAAGTAAGTAATCGCTTTATTGTTAATCATGTGAATCATAATTATTATTATTATCATTGTAGTACTTTGTGGTATACGATGTTTCTTGTTTGATTACCTGGCGCATAGATAAACAAATCTGATGGTTTTCCAACACGGGAACAGGCAACATACAATTGACCATGTGAGAAACATGGGTTTTCTAGATTAATACCACAAACACTTAATGATTGCCCCTGTGACTTGTTTATAGTCATAGCAAAAGCAAGACGCACTGGAAACTGTAGTCGTTTAAACTCAAATGGCACATCAGTCGGAATCATTGGGATGCGCGGTATGAGAACATCTTCTCCTTTATAATTTCCTTTGAGTATAGTTGCTTCTATCACATTGTTTAGTAATTTTTTTATCGCTAACCGTGTACCGTTGCAAAGACGCGGTTGGTTGATATTTCGCAACATTATAACCACCGATCCAACCTTTAATTGAAGATTGTGAGGTGGCAATCCTGGCAAATCCAGCGAGTTTAAAAATTCCGGTGGATAGTTGACTACATCATCTTGATTAGTAGCCGAATCAACTGATTTATATATCATCAATTCGCCTGTAATTTGTTCTTGAATTTTGAAATTTAATTCATTTACATCTATGTTTTTTGCAGCCAGTATAGCTCGTTCGCTCAACCAATCATGGTTTCTGTAATTTTGAGAAACATCTGGAAACACCTTCTGAATAAGTTCATCTTTTGATCGAGTTAACTGACAAAAACTTAGAGGAAAGTTAATGCAGCCAGTCAACATGTCTATAGGAAATTTGCCATTACCAATGTCAATGAGTTGTTTAGAGAATATGTTTCCAGATTGGTCATTTTGCAACTCGACACGCATATTCTTGCTTAAATGAAGTACTTTGACATGTTTCCACAAACTGGAGGACTTTAGACATGCATTGAGTTCATCAGCTGGCGTTGATCGTGGAATCACCGGCAATGTTTGACGAAAATCTCCTGCTAATAAAATCATTGCACCACCAAATCGGTTATTATTGCTCCGTAGATTTTAAGGTTCTGTCCAAAGCCTCCAAAGATTTTTTATGTGCCATCGTGCATTCATCCCAAACAATCAATTTACATTGCTGCAAAACCTTTGCCATTGCAGAGTTCTTCGAAACGTTGCAGGTTGGAGTTTCATTGCTATGCATATTTAATGGCAATTTTAGTGCTGAATGGGCTGTTCGACCACCTTCAAGCAAAGTTGCTGCGATTCCCGACGAAGTGAGTGCAAGTGCAATTTTATTTTGTGAGCGAATTGTTGCTAATATTAATGAAATCAAAAAAGTTTTTCCTGTACCACCAGGTGCATCTAAGAAGTAAATCCCTCCAGTTTCATCATTTGTTACTTTCATAAGAGTTTCAAATACATACTTCTGTTGTTCATTTAACAGTGGAAGATTTGTTTGAATTAATTCTTTCAAATCGTTGAGATCATACAGTCTTTCTCGATGCAACTCTTGGTTAAAAGCGTCATGCATTGGACGATTGGGCGCGGTCAGGCCTAATTGAATTAATAGTTTGTTTGACATTATCAAGCACATGTCCTCAATTGAAATCAATGCTTCATTGTAAATTTCTTCACTGATTTGTATATTTGGATTTCCCATTCTATTCTGTATTTGATACAAAATATCATCACACATATAATCTTTGTACTTGATCCACAAATCAATTGGGTTTGATGGGAAGCATGTAGATATGATTATAGAAAACAATGTTCGTATTTGATGAGCGGTGTGATGATATTACAGCATCATTGAGAGTTTGATCCCAATGAGCGTCATTTTCAAGCAATTGCAAACGTTGACAGGCTTCTCTGTAGGATACACACAATTCACCATCAACAGTTCGTAACTGTTGGAATGATGTTGGGCCACGTACATTGACTAATAGCAGTCGTAAGTAAAAACATTCATCATTGCTTGGATGTACTGAATAAATCCGGCCAATCGCATCGGTGGAATATACATCTGTATATCCTGGAACTGGTTTTCCTTGTTTCCGTCGTATAAATCTCCTTGAGGATTGATTCCAGGTATAATATTTTGGCATTTCAGAATATAGCAATGTTTGTGCGAAATCATCGTTTTGGCATGTCTCAAAAAAACTGGTTAATGTAGTAGATGGTGGCTGAGCAGCTCTTTGTACTGCGTTCTGTGCTGTAAAATACACTCTTTGTCCATTTTCTAAATGCACAGCTAAGTGAACAACAGAAGGGTGTCTCTCATGAATAGGAAAAGAAAATATTCGCCAAACTGCTTCATTACTACTGACATAGCGGCCCATTTGGTATTGGGTAACTTCATCATTGGAATTCTCTGCACCAATTCCAATCACAGCCATATCACTCCCTTTGGCTACATATTTGCAAATGTATTTAATAGATTTCACTGAATGGCAAGATTCAACGTTGATGTGTGCTTTGAATGTCTTTGATAAAATGGGTGAATATGGAACAATCCAACGATTATCTATTTCAATATCTTGTTGATTTAATTTGACAATTGTTGATTTTCCATTGTCTGCTGTCGATCTGCGACGATACAATGGATAACCGTCATTACCAGTAATTGTTTCCGATATTAATGTCCGTGGATATCGTTTTGAACATTTACCATCCATCATACACGGTGAATTTTGATTAAGAGTTCCACAGGGACCATGTATCATGTTTTTGATAACTACCTCATGCAATCCAGGATCTACTTGTACATTAGGGATTTCAGCTGATATCACTGCATCAACTTCATTTGGCCTTATATTTTCAACCAACCAAATCAAAATGTGTGCATGTGGCAATCCTCGTTTCTGCCACTCCACAGAATACATCCAGCAGCGTGTCTCACCAAACACATTATGTTTTACGATGAAATCCATTAAAGATTTCAACTTTTGTCTAAAGACTCTGGCTGTAATATCATGACGATCAATGGGTGATTGCCCAGAGAATAACTCCTGATTGATTTCTATCCATTGCGGATTGCATGTAATGTGATGAACAAATCTGCTGTACCATAATGACGAACATACGACATGGCATCTTGAGCATATTCGTGCATATGCCGAGGGCTTCCGATGTATGTTGCTGGAAGAATAGTCATCCGACCGACATTCTGTGCATTTCCATCAGTATTAATCGCATCTCGAAGGTGAATATACTCTTCAGATCGGAGTTTGGTTTGATTCAACCTGATGAATGTTAATCTTTCCGTTTCAATTTTAACATACATGTCAACAACAATATTTGTGATATAATCGCCGACATTTCAATATGTGATTATCTTCATTTTCCCGAATCATTAGGCGGTATGAATAATAGTTCATTGAACTGACTTTTTTGTTGGTTTCAGAACCTGTAAATAGATTTTGTTTTAATAACATTCAAATATAAAATTAAAATACATAATATAATGACTGAGATATTATCGCCATAGCTAAACTAATATTTTAGTTACCTGCAATGGGATTTATCATTTTTATTGAGAAATCGTAGCCATCTTCACCTTGCCAAAATATAATGGGATATTGCAGTGCATCATATGAGCGGTGTGTTTCCTTTATACGTTGTAATTGATCATTCCGACGACGTAAAACAATATCACGGGATTCCAAGTTTTCTCCAACTACAACGATAGCAACTTCATTAATAGTTGGTGCATTAAAACGTCTTGTATGTTGACCTGCAGGTGTTTTATCAGCTCTGATTACAATTTTGTGATTATCGGATGGCATCAGATCCAGGGCAGTTTTAACAATATAATCAATTGATTGTGCTGATGAAATAAAGTTTGTAATTGTTCTACAATAGACCTCTTTACTAAATTGTTATGTGCACAACGCAGATCAATTTCTTGTGGTGAATTGCCCATAAAATAAATTTGCAGGAATTTGTTGTCGCTATCTGACACTGGTAACAGTGAACCTGCTCTGTGATATATTTGCCCTTGTATCTGTAAATAAAAAAAATATATTATGGTGTGGTATAAATTAATGGATTGTCGGTGATCAAACTTAAATAATATTTGATCTTAAAAAGTATATATTTAGTTTTAACTAATATCTATCAAATATAAAATATAATAAAAGTGTCACTGAAACTGAAACACCATATAATATGATGACTAAGTGATATATTTCGTAATGATTAAGAAATTGAAGATTAGTGACACATCTTAACTTTGGTGACAGAAAATTTTGTTCGCTAAAATAATTATGAGTAATGCATAATATACTGCTAAAATACACTACATTGAAAGTTGGCAAATTAAATTTAACTACATTTGTTTGTGAAATGATTGATAAGCAATTGTTTATTGTTGGATATTTGTCAAAAAGTGTATAGAATCTGTTCCTATTCCTGAAACCAATGAGTACAATGGTTCTGGTGGTGGATCCAATGGTATCAATTTCACTTTACCATTTGCGCAACACAATCCATTGGCTTCGTTTTTGTATTTTAATGCCTTACAGTGTGAGCAAACCGAGTTCATAGAACCAATAACAACACATTGGTAGTTACTGTAGTCAATTGACACATCGTAACTAAAAGCAGCTCGATTCAAACTTGCTCGCGCTTCACGCGTTTGTGAATTAGATCGGTAATTAGCTTGGTTTGTAGCATTTCTGGTTCTTCTACCTAAATTGCTTCGTCTTATAGGAGGCATATCAAATATAATTATTTTTTCACTAATCACGAACTAAACAAACACTAACTAACTAAACACTCTGCACAAAACACGATTGTTGGTTGCCATGGATACGATCAGTATTATATTATAAATATTATAGGAAGGGCTATTTTAAAAAGAAAAGGGCTATTTTTAGGGTTTTTCCAGCAATAATTCTAATTTTTCTAGCCGTAAAAACCATCCTTGGACTTCAACGAACATTTGCGAACATTTGCGTTGTTTGTAAGTCTATTTGCATGCATTTTTAAAAACATTTTAAATAAATGATTTATTTTATTTAAATGGTTGCCATTGACTACCAAAAATAATTTAGTTGACTATTTGCTGGATAGATGGCGCCTCTGTAATTTCATCACCACCTCGTCATATTTCTCTAATCCGATAACTTTCTCAAATTTTTCGTCCGTAAGAACCTTCTCCTGACAATTACGACCCAAACAAAAAAGAATGAGCGAAATCGGTCCAGGCGTTGTTGAGTTATGCGCTTACCAAATTTTGCGATTCATTTTTATATATAAGATTATTGTATGTTTACCTTTATAATCATACCTATTTTCTGTTTAACCTTCATCATACTTTATTCAGTATTTAAAGAAGTTTATAAAAACCTTCACCAGTCTATCTGATTTCTACTTACAGGTTGAGCAACTATCTTTCACTCGTTATAAATTTAAAAAAATCCGAGTATTTATAAGAAAAAAAAAAATGATTTGATTGAACAGAAAGATAATAGATATTTCGAACGTTGATAATCTCAAATAGTAAAAAAACCATCAAAACATGGACCGTTATTACCTGATACTATACGTGCTATTATAGTCGGTCCTAGGGTTAAGTAAAACAAATATAATGTATAATCTAATCACTCATGAAAACGGAATAAGATTTGAAAATATTTATTTATACTCAAAAACTTCTAATCAAGAAAAATATGTTTTATTAAAAAAAAATAATAGATGATATAAAAGGTGCTAACATTTTTATATTTTCAGACGCTGATAAAGTTATAAAACCGAATTTAACTAAAAGAATTCTGTAATAATTTTCGATGATGTTTTATGTGGTCGCAGTCGAATAAGAGAATATTTCGGAATGTGTAGACATTCAGGTGCTAGCTCTGTATTCTATTTAGCACAAACATATTCTAAAATTCGAAAGCAACTGGTAAGAGATAATTCAAATTTATTAATAATTCTAAAACAGGATGATACAAATTTAAAACATATATTCAATGATCATTCATCAGCAGATATGGATTTCTCAGAATTTCGGAAAATTTCTCATTTCTGCTGGAATCATAGTGATTACGGATTTATGGTTATTGATAAAACACGTGAAATGAATGAAGGTAGATATAGATGTGGTTTTCATACTTTTATTAAAAAATAAGTATATAAATATAGTTGTAATATAGACAAAATCTACATAGTATATCTTTAGTTGAAGGAAACAGATATATTAAGTTCATTATTTTCAATAAATAAAGATAAAGTTTTGTTAAAAAATTTGATATTATCAAAAAAAAAATCAAACATAAAATAATGAACATGAAGCGTGGTGTTATAGATTCTGATAACTATTTTCGCGAAACATTTATACCTTTACTCAAACCATTGACATCAATTCCAGAAAAAAAACACTTCATTTATTTCTGACACTACTAAAAAAAAAAATACCTTGATCACTAGTGATGGAGATAGCGAAAACGAATCAAATTCATCGTTCGATAATTTTTAATTTCTAATCCTAAATTACAACGGTATGATAAATCGTATGGCATGCATTATGATTCGGTTAATGATCAACTTAAAATATCAGATATTCCTGTCACTTTTGATCATGGTAACTTACGCTTGCTTGATATTACTACCCTTGGACTAAAGGACTTTGGTCTTTATTATGTGAGAAAGTACCAAAAATATGACGATAGAAGATATGGAATCATATTATAATATTCTAAAAACAAGTAAAGTTTATTTAAAGGCAGACGGGAAACCTAAAACCTCAAGATATTTCAAATGGATGAACGTTGTAAAACATCTATATGATCGAATGAAAATTGATGAAAAACAATTAAATGAGGAAGTATTGAAAATAAATAACACAAAAGTTAAAACTCCTTCTCAATTAAAATTAAAAGAATTTGATAACTTTTTATCTAGCACAGGCGCAAAACGAAGAAACATTATTGATGATACAGCCATATCAAATGAACCATTTGATTTTTCTTCTTCAGTGATTAGTTCTAAATTTGAAGAACCTCCAACTGATCAGCTATTTAAATTTAGTTTATCACCGTCAGTTAAGAAAGGATCTGGTTTATATAAAGATGTAATACCTCATACACAATTAGTGTATTATGATGATCCAAATGAATTAGTTGTTAGATTTAATCTTTTAACATCTTCCCAAAATGCTGGTAATAGTGGTGTAAATAATGAAATCATATCTATTATAGAAGAATTACGTGAGAGGAATATTATAGTTTAATGTCTACATTAAAGGGTTTAGCTAATGAGCTACATCGGCCTTCAAGAAAAGTATTTCCAAGACGTAGTATAATAACGTGATTTAAAGATGACCTTTGGCAAGCTGATTTAATGGATATGCAATCTCATTCTAAACAAAATCTTGGTTTTAAGTATATTTTAGTTGTTATAGATACATACACGAAATATGAATGACATTCTTTCTAGACACTGGACTTGTTAACCTGGCTTGAGAAAGTAAATAATAAATTGATCCGACGTAGTATATTTTAATATGAGGTTTTAAACTTGTAAAAATACCTATATTACAATGGTTAGTGAAATAAAAAGATTTGTATAAGTATATAATTATATTTATTTATTATAAAGCACCCAATAAAAATTTCATACATTCATGAATAATAATAAAAATGATCAGTATTTAAATGTGAGAATGTTTAAAACACGTAGCACCATCATAACACCAAGTTAATTTACATATTGGATAATATTTGTAATTTTCTACTTCGACTACCTGTACCCAATGCCTTAATAATTTTGTTTGTTCTATTTAGAGTACTGAAAATTTTAAACCTTAGGTATAAATTAATAAGATATCTTCTAGGGAAATTTTCACAAGGATGAATCAAATAAACATTGTCCATAAGAGAACGAAGTTGTTGACCAACATTTGGCATTGCAGCAAAGGAAGTAAAATTTTGATCAAAAATTGATTCCAAAGTAAAAACATATTGGTAGAAACTAGAGTCAGGCATCATGAATTTACCGAAAACTGATGAAGTATCTTGTTCATGATTTTTTAACAAACAATAAAACGTTTCACTTGTTAAATTTGTAGTGGCCTTTCCAAAATTGAGACAAGTGTCACAATTATGTACTGCAATACATTTACTTATTAAATATCCACAAACATAGGCTAAGGCATTTTGTTCAGGTAGATCGAGTATTTTATAACTTGATCCCTCAACAGGTAAAGCTTTCAACACAATTAGATTTTTTTCTGAAAATAGTGCTTCTAAATCAACAGATGGTGTATCATTAATGGTCGTTAAAATTTCATCTAAATCAGCTATACAATTAGCTCCTTCAGAGTGTTCAAAAACATTTAAAGAAAACAGTTTTTTAAAAGTACGTTGGAATTGAATGGGAGTTGGATTAATACAATTTCCATTTTGTATACGAGTAGTTCCAAAAAAGTTTTCAAGACAATCTTGATTCAGTCTATTAGTATATAGCACTAAATCCTCTGTAGGATGTTCTTTTTGTAAATTTTGAAAAAGTCTTAATAAACCTGCTATTGACACTAACCATCCATTAATGAATTTTAAATTAAAACTTTTATTAATAACTACCCATTCATTTTTAACAGTGTTATAACGTTTAACAGTTAAACACTTAAAATATTCAAACATTGATTTTAAGAATTTTACTTGAAAATCAGCACTAGTAAAAGGTAGACAAAAACATTTGGAATTGGACGGTTCTTCTTCAATATTTATTTCAGTTAAATTTGGTCGAGAATTGAATGTATCAAAAAGACTATCCGTGGAATTAATAAAATAGCTTCAGCTGATAAGTCACCAGTTAACATACAAGTTTCCATTCCAGCAGCTACAGTTTTGCTAAATACTTGGGAAGCAAATTTAACTTTCATTTTCTGAAATGAATTTGGATTAAGATGAATGTCAGTTAATTTAGGTGCTAAACGAATATTTCGGGTCTTATCTGCTGAATAGAACTTTTCTAAATGAATTTTTTCTGCAATTTTATTATTACATTCAAATTTATAGTTGAAAAAGTTATTTCTTGTTGCTTTAAGTAAATAAGGGGGATCGAACATAAAAACAATCTCTTTTCCTGATACATTAAAATAAGGAGTTTCTGGTGTAATACCTTGTTGATCAGCAAATTTTTTAAAATTGGACCCCAAATCAGAAATCATTACTTTAACATTAAAAGAAATACTGGATAATTTTTGAATACAATTAAAAACTATACTTTGCAAATCATAACCAGAACAATTAGAGGCAACAAAAAAGTAACATAGAGGCAGCTTCCAAGTATCATGCAAGCCACGAATCATAATTACCATTACTGACTTAGCTAGCTCATATGTTTTGATGGAGCCAGTGTTATGGAATCCAATAATTTGATCCTTAACAGTGTTATAATAAAGAAACGCTTTAATAGACATCTCATCTACACATAAAACACATGTTTTACTCTTTGCAGACATGGTACTACCTTTTAAAGTTAACACTTTGAACACCAAGTCACTAAAACCAGGATTTATTTCTCAACGTTCAGTGACTCTTTGTAAAGTTCTTATACTTGGCAAATTAAAAGTTGTTTTAATTAAACGATATACTTTAGGCCCAAGAAAATGAATTTTAAGTGCAAATTGTTTCACTGAATTAGAATACCGGAAACCTTTAGATTTGATATTTAAGGAAGGTTGTGATTTAACGAACTTAGCGATGCCAGGCCTTAAAAATGTATCACATATTTCATGGAAATCTAGAAGTGTGGGATGTTTTGCTCTATCTACAGATTTTTTAATTCAGTGAATTGCTTAAGTAAATCCTTATACTGATCATCTTTATATTTCATACTTTTCCTAAGTTTACGTTTTCGTGGGGTATCTGATGATAATTGTAACGATGTTTGTGTCGAAGTCATTGAATAAGAACTACTTGTTGATGATAAAGACAAATTTGAACTACTTAAGTTACTTTGGTGATTAAGTGACAATGGAGTTGAACAACTTTCAATGATCATTTGTGATACATCAGTTGGAATTTCAAAATTATTAAAACATTCTTCGTCACAAACATCTGTTACAGTCATCATAGATACTTGTCCCCCAGAAGTTGCAGCTTCATCATTGAAAGTGACAGCATTAAGCTCTAAATCGTTTTGCTTCTTCTTTGAGGGCATAGCACTACTGATAAGACGCACTTTCTGTCGTCCCTCTGATGAAGATGTAAAGCATGTAGCTTCAAAATGTTCAGAACAGACTCTTTGAAACTGAACATTACAATTTACCAAGTCATTCCTACCAATTAAGGATGCCCATTGATTACACCTAAAACATCACATAATACCATATAGCTTATTTAATTTTAATGCAATTAAATGTTTATAAAAAATACTGACTAAAATAATAATAAAATATATAACCCAGTAATAACGATGGTACGTGTGAGTTATCGACTTCCACACACTATAACTAGGATAACATAATATATAACAAGTACCATAACAATAAACTTTTCTTCAAAAGTCTATAATTCTATAATATTAGGTACCTACATAAAAAATAATATAAATGAATAATACTATTTGTACTTACTCATCAACATTCTTCGGAAACCTGAAAAACGAAACCTTGGGTTGTTTCTGTCCACTCTTGTTGTAACAAAACGATGCAGCGCATGTCATAACCATGATTATTTTAATTATTATTTATAATTATAATTACTAATAATAATTAAAATAAAACTTTGGAACGCGTAATGCGAATAATTGTAAGTTAATACTTAATAGTTGTAGACAGTTGTCGTAGTATTAAATTATTTAAATTTCAAAACGTAAACAAACAACAAACCGTTTGTTGTAAAATAAATCGTTCCTAACAACACTTCTAAACCACCAGGTAATCATTTACAACATCAACACTAAACCACCAGAGATCGGCCACCAAGCAGAGTGTCGCTTCTGTATTGTTCTGTGGTTATAGATACATACACGAAATATGTATGGGTAGAATCATTGAAAAATAAAACAGGAAAAGAATGTACAAAAGTATGTTTAATATATTAAAACAAGCTAATCCAAAATTATTACAAACAGATAATGGTACAGAATTTTATAATAATCAATTTCAACAGTTAATGAAAAAAAATAAAATTAGACATAGCGTTATCAAGTGTTCAATTGGAGAACGTGTTATACAAACTCTAAAAAATAATATATACAAACATTTTACTGCAACAGGTGCATGGTATTGGTATAACAAAATATCAAAAATTATTTATAATTATAATCATACAAAACATAGATCAATTAATGTACACCATATGAAGCTAGAATAAATACAAGTAAAATCAAATCAAATATACAAACAAATAAAACATTATATAAACCAAATTTAAAATTAATGATAAAGTAAGAATATCAAAATATAAGCATATATTTAGTAAAGGATATACACCGAATTGGACAACAGAAATTTTCACAGTTTCAAAAGTTTTACATACAGAACCAATAACTTATCAGCTAAAGGATGGATCAAACAATATAATTCTAGGTGGTTTTTATGAGCAAGAAATTAAATTGACCGATTTTCCAAACACATTTCTAATTGAACGTATTATAAAAAAAGTTAAAGATAAAATGCTTGTTAAATGGATGGGTTTTGATTCCAGTCATAATTCATGGATATTATCGAAAGATATTATTAAATAATTTTTTTTTTTAATAAAAATAAAAAAAAAACAGTATTGAATTAAATTATTTTAGTTATTCATATAATGTTTTCCTTTCACTTTGAACGACACCTACTGATGATAATAATTTAATTTAGAAATAATTATTATCACTAGATAGCGTGGAAAAAACACCTACTGATGATAATGATTTAAATTTAGAAATACTTAATATCGATTTTCTTAAATATAGTGAATATTAGAATAATTATTTTTTTAATTTATAATGTTCGTATGCTAGTGAATTAATCCCATCGTTTGTTATAAAACGTTTATCATCGTTACCACTTAGTACAAGCTTATTCATTGTTTTAGAATGAACAACATGTTTATTCGATTGAATAAAATTCATGTTTCTACAAGTTTGTTTATTATCAATAGAGATATGGTTTATGTACGCATTTAATACTTCTATATAATTTTTAAAATACATATGTTGATTAATTACATATTTTTTTACACCTTTAGCTTTTTTAACCTCATCGTTGTTTTCAGTCTTGTAAGCATATAATTTCGGTCTTAATGAACAAACTCTTTTAAAATTTTTCCTCCCATTTCATCTTTAAAATAACCAGGTTGATTTTTATGATTTTCGCTAAAACAATAATGATCTTTTGGATAGTTTGATGTATCAAAATACGGAAATAAATCATATCTAATATCATCAAAAAATTAAATGTTCGAATATTATATATCAAAGAATCTGTATCCGAGTACAATAATCGTATTTTATTATTATATTTATTTTTCATTACATTATAATGAAAATCATACATAAATGTTTTCGAGACATCTAAAATTGCAGACCCTACATAAATTGCTTTATCGAATTTGATAGTTTTCTTATGTTGGTGAATAGCCATAAGATTTTCAGAGTATATAGTTCTATCTTTAAAAGTATTTTCATCATCAATTTATTTGCTTGTTTATCTGATGTAACCAGTTTTAAAGAAACTCTAGTTCGAACATTCTCCATACATTTACCAAAAACGCTATTAATTAATAACTTCCAAAAATCTTTTTCAAATCTATTTTTAGCTTCTCTCCTCATTCTCGTACATAGTTCGATATATGAGGCCATCCATTTACTCTGTGAAAATTTGATTGCTCGATGATTTTTTACTAATTTAAGACCATTAGCAATTGCTTGTTTTAAATTTTTATAGTGTAATATATATTTTTTTTTTTTGATGATAAAGTAGTTAATAATTTTTTAACTTTTGAATTTGGAGGACATTCGTTTAAAGGTAAAAACGGGAAATCATTATGTTTTTCATGTAAATATTCAGGATAATCAATATCAACTTCTAATATATATCCGACTTTTGAATCATCAGGAATTTTAGTAACATCTATGTTCAAGTCATCAACCCATTCGAAATCTTTGAAAGGTAGCTCAGTTAACATCGACTTTCCATATAAATTTACACAATCAAGATATGTAATCCATGAAATTGATTTATTAGGATTATAGTTCAAACCTTTAATGTTTGGTATGTTTGCTTTAGCATATCTTTTAACTGATTGACAGATACCCCCTCTGATTGAGGATTCAAAATATAAAAGCATGTGTAACGTGCCACGTACAATCAGTTGAATGATGTCGAATCGGAAAGGTTTTGTGAAATAAATGAAACTCTCGAAATTATTCTAAGTGTTTTTATTTAAAAATTATTCTAAGTCCAATTAATTAATTTAATTAAACTTGTGAAAAATATTCTAAGTCCAGGAGACATAAAATATTAAACTGGGTGACGTGAAGGTGCTTGCTCTAACTCTGGTGGATCACGTCTGAATTGTGCCTAATCTTATACCTTATCTTATATCTTGGGCCCCCTTATATATCGTCCAGGGACTCCCGCGGTACCTTCAGGTCCCTGTTGGTCATCTGCACCTGCATCCGCTTCTACCCACGCTTTGCGTTATCTGAACGATGTCGTGCGTCAATAATATAAATTATGTGTTTGTAATATTCTACCGGGTGAGTGATTACGCACCTAGTATATTCTACCGGGTGGCACCGGATTATTTGTCATTATTTTCCTGTGGGTAGAAAGCATACGGGCGATGATACTTTCGATTGGTTGTTACCATTTGTTTTTAAATATTAATTTATTATACTCGATCATTACTTGTTTGACTGCTCCCCCCTAGCATAACTATAGGGGTGTTGTTTGTTATGCCCCTAGTGTTGTGGTTATTATCGGCTACAGTATGTAGTAATTTATGTATTATATTTAATATAAGTATCAGAGAACGTTGCACATGTTATAATCAGTCAATTTTTCTAATTTAACCTTAGTATATTTAAGCATACAATCGAAAGCAAATCCTGGAGCAGTCATATAATGAGCAGGATCTAGACTAAGAGTAGATAAACATAAATCTCTAAAATTTTCGAACACATCCGTTAGTATGGTGACATCAGTTTTCAAATAAAGATCACTATACTCACCCAAAGTTGTAATATTAAATACTTTCCAAATTTTTTTAGCATGAGAATAATCATTATTATTAATTTCTTCATTTTTTAAAGAGTTATAAAATGCAGATTTTGAAGGTAATCGAGTTTCGTTTAATTTACTCCAACTATCAATATACTCATAAGGGAAAACCCCTTTTCGTGTGACTAAATCAAATGTTTATTAGAAAATAATTTTAAAGTTTCTTTAAACCTTGATTTATCTTCAAGTAAATTTTTTGCAAGCTCGCTTAATGAGGAGGCCATAAAACGGAATGTATCAACGAATTTTATACTAAATCTCGGAGCAACCTCTTTACTAAAAGATATATATTTTTCTACAGAATTTGGAATAACATGTATATTCTTATCATCAAAACCAAGTTCTCGAATTATAAAGTGACTATCGTATGATAAGTTATGAAAAAAAATTGGAACAAATGATGGGTTGGTTATTTCAAATTACATTTAAAACAAATACATTGTCTATATTTACCAGTAATATGACAGTGATCTCTAACTTTATATAATTCATTTTCTTCAAAAGATAATAAACATATTTTACAAACCTTTGCTATTTGAAATTCTTTTTCCTCCTTTTCAGTCAACGTAATTAAGGCACTATAAGTATGAGTATGTGCATCCGCCATTTTGTTTGCAACAAAACTGATAAAATGATAATGATTGCCTATGATAGCTATACTGATTACTGAATAACAGAAAAATTATAACAAATTTGATCTTCAAATTTTGAAATTAATCTCTTATTTCTACATCTACTTACTCCTTAGGTATTCAGTTATTTAAATATTCTAATCTACAAGATTAGATATGTCATGTTCTGCAGTAAATTGTACTAATCGAAGCAGTCAGGGCTATCCATTATGTAGATTTCCGAGAGACCCAAAACGAAGACAAATTTGGATTAATAATTGTAGGCGAGATAAATGGATTCCAACTGATTCAGCACGACTTTGCCATGTAATCTAACAAACATTATTTGTTTCATTTATTTATGCATCATCTGTACTAAATTATTAACTGAATAGATTCATTTTGAGGATAATCAGTTTGAACAAAATCGAATAGATGGATTAAAAAAGTTGAAATGCAATGCAATTCCAACTATTTTTGATGTTCCTAATCCACCAAAACCATTAATGACCTCAAGAAAATCCTTGTATAAAGTAAATTATACAAATTATGTATTGTTATTAACAGTGGCTATTTTTGTGTGTACTACAATACACTTTGTTCATTACGAAAAATAAAAATGTGTATCACCTTTATAGTACTTTATAACATTCTGATCGGGGCCTAAAATACTGTGTCCCCTGAATAACAAATGTGTGTCCCAAGTTACAACCTCCACAGGTTTTCTTTAGGTATAAAAATCTGTCAAAACCCAAATTTAACAGTTAAATTACTTAAAATAATAAGTGTGTCCCCTGAAATCAGATGTATTTTAGGCCTTGCATTCTGCAACAACTATACCTTGGACAAATTGATAGTAACTAAGCTCAAATTTAGATATGGGCACTACGTAAAATCAGAAAATAGCCACTGGTTGTTAATGTTAAAGCAGATAGTGTGTACATTAATAATTTTGAGTTGGTCTTATTTGCTGAATTGCTGAACATGCAGTACCTAGTTCAATAGTTCAGTTAATTAGGCAGTAGTGCAGTAGTCCAATTAATTTAATCACAATTTTTTATAGAGACCTGTTACTGATGGCAATGTTTCCTGTAAGATTATAGATACTGTTTCTACCAATGCAAATATTTTAAAAGATACAAATAATTCAAATTTAGAATCTGTAAGCATATTTTTGCAATAAAAGAGGTTTTTCAACAATATTTCCTAAAAAACTTTTTTAATTACTAAGCTTAAAAAACCCATATTTTAACCTTATATATATATATTATGCTTGCAATTTATATAGAGACCTGTTACTGATTGCAATGTTTCTTGTAAGATTGTAGATACTGTTTCTACAAATGAAAATACTTTAAAAGATACAAACAATTCAAATTTAGAATCTGTAAGCATATTTCTGTAATAATATTAGCTCTTTTTTTCTATAATAGTTCCTATAAAACTGTTTTTTTTTTTTAATTACTGAAATTAAAAAACTTATATTATGCTAATTATACCTAAACCTATATCATGTTAAATTACAGTGTATTAATTGCCATCAGTATGTTAAAGAAATAGTTGCATTAAAAAAACAAGTTGAAATATTAAAAAAAGAAACCGCTGACAGAGAGATTGCTTTGAAGCAATTTTTAACTGAACAGCAAATAAAAGTTCTTACTAAGGAAACACATGTACAGAAATGGGACAATGAAACAATTATGAAATCATTAAAAATTCGTTTTGCTGTTAGTGTTCATGGATTTAAATTTTTAAGAGAAATGAATTTTCCAATACCCTGTTATAGCACCATAACTCGTCGACTACAGGGTCTTACATTAGAATTTGGATTGTTTGAATCAATGTTAGAACCTTTAATCTATAAAGTACAACAGTTAGAGAAAGAAGATAGATTCTGTGTTCTTTCATTTGATGAAATGGAAATTAGCTGTGAAGAATCATATGATAAAAACCGAGGTAAACGATATGGAAAGATTACTCTTGGTAATGTTGATAAACTAGGAAATAAACTTTTATTAGTGTTGCTACGTAGTGTAAAGAATAATTGGAAACAAGTAATTGGTGCTCATATTACAGATGGGTCCCCTGCTCCTGAATTAACTAAACAGTTTATTTTTGATTGCATAGAGTTTTGTAAACATGCTGGTTTGAAAGTTGTTTCATTATCTTCTGATATGGGAAATGAAAACAGATCACTATGGAAAGATTTAGGTGTAAAAATTCAAAAAACTGGTATTAGACAGTGTTTTTTTACTTATGATGATAATAATATATTTATTATGCCAGACGTATGCCATCTGATTAAAAATTTAAAAAGTACTGCATTAAGGAACCCAATAAAATTACCAAAAGAATACTGTGAAGCAGAAGGTCTACCTACAGAATATGTTCACTGTAAGTTTGTGGCGGACTTGTGGAATATTGAACAGCGAAAGGATTCAAATAGGGATGAAGAACTTCGCTTACTGCATCACTTAAAAAGAGAAGTCATATATCCAAATAATTTTCAAAAAATGCATGTTGGGGCAGCAGTACAATTTTTCTCTCTGAAAACTGCAGCTGCAGTGGAAACTGCTGTCAACTGTGAATTGTTACCTAAAGATGCATTAACCACTGCTCATTTTATTAGATTAATCGATGAGTGGTTTTCATTAACATCTAGTAAATTACGGAAAACATCAATAACCAAAAGAAACAAGGAAAAAAAATATGATTTCCTTCAGAAATTGATTGGAATAGTTGAACAGACTGAGTTTGGATTAAATGGATGGAAACCTTTGAATGTTGGTCTCATTATGTCTTCATTATCAATTATTGAAACAAGTGAGTTATTATTTTGTAATGGATTTGATTTTATATTGTGTCATCGTTTCACCCAAGATGCGGTTGAAAATATTTTTTCTCAAATGCATCGTAAGGCAGGGCAAACTCCAAACGCAATTCAATCCCTCAGAGCACTCAAAATTATACTAATGTCACAGTATGTTTCTGATGTAAAACGAAGCAATTACATGAATGATAGTGATGAATTTTTATTAAATTATTTTAAAAAAGTTCCTGAAAACTTCAATAGTACTTCTATCGATATACTACAGCCAACTATTAATGCTAAACCAATAGAACCAATAGATTATATAGACAATATTTCAGATGCATTAAAAACTCTCCCTGAATATGATATGAATATTGTATATCATTTGGCTGGAAGTACTACAAATGCAATATTAAAAGTATCATGTGATAAATGTTGTACGTTCATGTGTAACACCACAGACACTGAACATTTTCCTGAAAAGTATAAATTTTACACAAAATCATTAGACAAAGGAGGATTAAAAGAACCTTGTTCTAATACTGTACTTTTAATGTTTAATTGTGAATTGGTCTATAGGAAATATAAAAATCACTTTTTACATAATTCAAATTCTAATATTATAGATGAAATGAGTAATAACATAAAGATTAATTATCCACTTTGTGAAAAAAATTGCAATGTCAAACATAAGCTTATAAAACATTATTTTACTATTAGATCTTATGCAACTTGTAATTTATCCATTTGTAGAAAAAAAAAATATATATATGGAACAGCATCCGAAAATAAGAAAGCAAATTAAAATTAAAACTAAGCCAATTTATTGTTTTTTTATTTTATAGATTCCCTAGGTAATCATTATATTGGTTTGTTAAATAAATCAGGACTTATCTTACAACTAAATATAGTCTTTACTTTATTATTTTTAATTATTTATTATGAGCCGTAGATTGTGGTGTCCTTAGGAAGTGCTGATCTAGTTTGTTCACCCAATTTCACATTCATAGATGAAGATCACTTAGATTTGAAATAGTTTAGTAAAAGATCCATATTATTTTTTCTAAGACTCAGCTTTTTTATTTCTAATTTTAAATTAGTTATTTCTTGCTCAGCTTTTTGGTTGAAACTATTGCAGTCATGATTTTTTTCCTATAAAAATTAAACATACATTATGTCGCATAGAAATCAGATACAAAGCATTGAGTAGTTATTATTAGTTGATTAATTAATTTGTCAAGTTTGTTGAATATATTTAATGTAATAACCATTAATAACATTTGTCAATTTTACATACCTTTTTATGATCATTACTCAATATTTGCATGGATGATAAATGTTCATTAGCTAGCAGCAACTGTTTTATTTTCTGTAATCTGCATTGGATCATCAGATGTACACAAATAACAAGCCATAATATATACAATGCAGGTTGTTGTATAAATGAGTTAGGTACTTAACTTTTATGTTCTTAAGTTAATTATTATAAAAACTAATATTTATAATCAATGGTAAACAGCGTTATGTAGAAAGCAACCATCCCACAAATGTTCTGTTTGGAGATATAATTCAAGTTATAGAAAAATATATTTTTTTTTTAATTGGTTAAGTAATAACTAATAACTAATAAGTAATAACTATTAACTACTAATAACTAATAAGCTATAATAACTCGAATAACGAATACAATTAAACAATTATACATAATATTTAATGTGATACTCATATTATCAAGATATGATAATAGGATATCTTACAATCTTTTGCACACAAAATGGCGGATGCACATACCTGCTTCTATAGTGCTCTAACGTAATCATTAGTACATTAATTTGATAAATATCATTTATTTTTTTTTGAAATATCAATCATATTTTCCATAAAATTTTTTGCCGCATCAATACCTCTATAAATTATTATGTTTGTTGGAATTTTAAACTGTTGCATTAACTTTTCTGTGATAATATTATAGTCAACTTTTACATAAAATGCATAACTCATAATTTCATGTAAATGTGTGATATAAGTTTTACTAGTCTTAGTGAATTCATTTGTCTGTTTAGGTTTTAAAATACATTCAAAGTCAGCATAAATAACAAATGGTATTCTAGAAGTTTTTTTATAACTTTTAAAAAATATGAATTTATTTTCTTTTCCTTCTTCAAACATTATCGGTATTCCTAATTTATTCTTACTACACATTTTTTTATGTTCAGTTAATCCTGTTTCACCCCAAAGTTTACTTTTACATGGTTTATTTCCAAAAGTTGTAAAACACCTCTTGCAAATAATTAATTTAGAACAGTTTTTAGTTTTCTGACTTCTAATAAATCTTGAAAAATCTTTAATATAACAATAATGCGATGTTTTATGATTATTGACAAAAAATAGATCAAAATGATTTTTTTCTTCTTTATTATTTATAAATAGAGGGAAAATAGTGCCTTTATTATTTAAACTATAAACATTAACTGAAACATTATTTAAACGTTCAAATTTTTTAATTTGATTTATTGGTGTTGGAAATCAATACATTTAAAATCTAACCCACTCTTTTTTTCAAGAAAATCAAAATATTTTTGGTTAAATCGTGATTTATTAGAACGCTTATCATATTTGGTTAGTATAGAATATTTAAAACAGTATTTATCTTTATTTTTAACGTTTATAATAGCCTTTTTTTCTCGTATAAATTTAGGTAAATCTAAATATGCACCTCCTTTTAATGGATTTACTAAATTGATTCTCAACTGTAACCCATCTATTGAAACAAGTGTCCATCCTGAACCTTTAGCAATAAATTCAGATTCTTCAGCTAATATTTTATCAAACTTTGTGTTAACAAACTAGCGAAATCGGATGAATTACATGCTAAAACATTCGAAGTTTTAAAAGCCACATCTTGTTTATCATGTGTTATAGGACGTGTGTAAGTAGCGTCAACGTGTAAATTAAATTTGATCGACGATTTAATACACGATTGTCTTAACTTTAAAATTAACTCATGTAAAATATAGTTAAAAAATAATTTGTAATCTATATAATTTTCACAGTTCTTAATTATGAAAGTTTTTGAACCTTTTCTAAATCTTTCTATTTCAATAAGTCCACTTCCAATCGTGTTCATACGCTGTTTTTTTGTTATTATATTTCTGTTTATAATGAGACTGAAATAATAAAAAACACATAATATTTATATATAAATGTATGTTTTTTTTGTTTTACATTTTTAAAAAAAATAATAATAATAACATTCTTAAATAAACTATGAGTACTTAGTTTTTTTAAAAAAAATTAATTTTAGATTCAAACAAAAAGATTCTGTTAATAAATTTAGATCTTCCAATAATGTACAATAATCGCTATGCAGATGATAAGCTAACGTCTGTTTTCGAAATCTAACATAACCCTACAAATCATAATATTTATTAACAAGTAATATTTCATTTCTCAAATTTATTATATTCTCTTTTAAGATTTTTATTTTTTTATATCTTGTAAAAGTGTTTTAGCTAAGTATTTTTCATATCTTAATATTTTAATTTTTCTTTTGATTAAAATTATAGTTTTTCTTTGTTCATGTTTACTTTGTACTTCCTTCTCATCATTATCATCGATTTCTTCATCCAATCTATGAATTTCAATTAAGATATGGTTAAGTAAACCCATTTTCTAAAAAAAAACATTTTTTTTTTTATGTTTTGGAAAAGCTATTATGAACAAAGTAATACTTCTATATAAGTAGGTGTATAAAAAAAGAAAAAATGGAAAATAGATTAAAGAAATAATATAAATTAGGTTAAAAAAAAATAGATTTATTTAAACAAATTTATTTATTAAATCTTCTAGATGATTATTCAAAATTGAGGAACGATAACGTATACGTCTATTACATTTTTCACCAATATAATAAGAAAAATTATAGTCATCTATAACGTTTCTTAACTTGTCTATTTCAACTAGATCTATTATTTTTTTTTTATATAAATTATTAATTTTTTTATTTAAAGCTCTTATATCATTTTTTTTTCTTTCTTCATCTTGATCAACACTTTTTTGGTTTTCTAAAACTTTCAAATGTAATTCTTCAATCAAAGATCGGAGGTATACGATTTGAGGAGATTCCATTTTATAATTCTGAAATTATAGGTAAATATTTATTCGTTTATTTTTTTATTTTAAATATAAAAAAGGTAATGTAAAAACTATATCTCATTTACACCACATCTAAAAAAAATAATTTGTACCACTTTTCAAGTTTATAATTCACACCAAATAAAATTTAAAAAAGGAGCATATCTAATCTGTACTTACTAAAATTATAATTTGTAACATTGTTCACATTATTAAAATTATAATTATAATAAAATGTATATATATTATATATAAGTAAATTTTTGTTTAGCAATAATTCATAAAATATATAAAATCAATCATACTTTAATTATAAATAAATGTAAAACAAACTCTATACATATATATATTAAATAAGTAAATTTTTGTTTAGCAATAATTCATAAAAATATAAAATAAATCATACTTTAATTATAAATAAGTAAAACAAACTCTATATATATATATATATTTATATATATATATTAAATAAGTAAATTCTTGTTAAGTAAATTATACTATTTTTTTAAAAAAAATAAAACATAATTTATAACTATTTATATCAACTAAACTCTGTAAGAAAAAGCTAGTAACTATTTTTTGTTTATATATATATATATATATATACCACAGAATATATTCCGTGTATATACCGTACATTTACTATAACTAAGCTGATTATAACAAAAAATAATAATAACTATAATTAAGTGTATAAGACGTAACAACACAAAATATTGTTTACGATGTATCTGTGTATATGTGGTTTGGAAAAAAACCAGATATAAAATATTATTATTATAATAAATTACATACTTTTAAATGTTGTACTACACACTAATCTTTTTGAACTATTCAAAATGTTTCGTACTATACTCAATTTTAGGGCTGGTACAAATTACATATTTCATTTCGTTTTTTAACGTGGTGTAAAAAAAAAAAAAAAAACTACTAAAATTAATTTATTTATGTAACGCAAATACATGTTATATTTTTGATACAAATTACATATGTATTTAAATGATCCTATTTGTGGTGCAAATTATGTAAAATACCATTATTAAATGGAATCATTTTTTATAGTGGAAAATTATAATAGTAAATATTTAATTAGCTAGTTAATAGTAGTAAAGTAATAGTACTTACATTTCTGTTAGCGTGGAGATGCTTGAAAAAAATATACTGGCTTCTAGTTGTAGTGAACCGGTCTTGGTGAAGATGGTTCAGCACGATTTAACGACGAAGTCCACTTTGTCGTATGTGTAGGAAGTTTGAATTAAAAGTTATTTATTCACTGAGACAATGAATATAATAAAAGCAAGACCGATGTATTGTTAAGTATAGAACAATGTCATCGGTCTATGCGTGAGTGAGGCTTAACTTTGTCTAATTCTTAATACTACCACAACCCATTTTATATTAAACTATTTGGGTGTAGTCCCCCAAAATATACGTACGTGTCATGGTAAACAGGAAATTCGACTATACGTTTCTATTTCATATTTTACTATAACCAATTATTTAAATACATATTTTTTAATCTTTAAAATATATATTATATATATATATATATATATATAAATGATTATTAAAACTATGTTCGTAATCCAATTATTTAATATATTAATATTCATTATTCTAAATCTGTTATGGGCTACGAGATATCTATAAGATATCTACGAGATTACAAGGCTAAGTTAGTATGACCATGCCTCGTGTCAAGGGTAATGCGGATGCTACTATGACCATGACACGTGTCAGGATAGTAAGCGCACCAATAATTACAGTGCACTAATGATGCATTTGAGATGTTATTGGACATTCTCAAATTCGTGTCCGAATTTGCAACAACAACAACAAAGACACCTGGTTTCGCCCAGAAGGCGACCACACGACGTAAACAAGAGACGCACCACAATATATAAGGGAGCCCGAAGACCAGCAACGGCAGATGTACCAAAGCTATCAACAACTGAGCACTTTCACGTCACTCAGCCACTTATTTATTTGTTACATGTATTTTGTTTGTATGCAATAAAACATATTACGTTATTAAGTTTAACTTTCATTCAAATTAACCATTTGGATTCAAATCTGATACTGGCACGCAACAATTTGGCGCAGTCGGTAGGATTCACTTTTCAAGGAGGCAAACTGTCAAAGGCTACCATCAACAAGGAAGACTTGTACAACCTTCTTCGTTGATAACTCCAGAAGAGAAGACCATTCAATTCAACGTTGCAGAAAGTATCAGACAGGATGACAACATCAACGAACGTCGCATTATTGTGAGTGAATAGTTAATTAAATTATTACACGGATATATGTTACAAAAATATAAAACCTAAGAAATATCATTTAAGTAACTGAATATATTTAAGTAGGTCGTAAAAAAACTATTTAGGAATTTTTTTTTGATTATTAAAGGGCAATTGATTTATTTGAATTATTATTGAGAAATATTGAGTTATTATATTATTATTGAGGGCATATTGAGTTATTTGAGTTATTATTGAATTATTATATTATTTTGAGGGCATATTGTTGAATTATTGAGATTATTATTGAGAATTATTATTGAGGGCATATTGTGAATTTTTGAGATTATTATTGAGAATTATTTTTGAGGGCATATTGTTGAATTATTGAGATTATTTTTGAGAATTATTATTGAGGGCATATTGTTGAATTATTGAGATTATTATTGAGAATTATTAAAGGGCATATATTATTGAGATTATTATTGAGTTATATTATTATAGTTGATTGTAAAACGTATCAAATGAGTGTGAAAGCAATTTATGGAGAACACAGGTACATCTCCTTTGGAAGTAGCTAATCCATCGAATAAGACGTCTTTAGAAACTCCAGATTTGAGTTTAGAAGTATTAAATAAAACCCAACAGTTGATTAATTTGGGAAGCCCTAGTAGAAGCCCTAGCCCTAGTAAAAGCCCTAGCCCTATTGAAAGCCCGAAAGAACGCCCTAGTTTATTTAGAAACCCAAGTGAACTCCAGAGCGCGAAAATAAAACACAGCTTGGAGAGAAGTTTAAGTTTAGACAATAAAAAGGTTACACGTAGCAAGGTTACGGACGATTTTGAACATACTGAGTTAACGTTCGGGAGAAAACCGCGTGTAAAGAAAATGGTTACCATAAAATTAGAGGAAGCATTTAAGCTTATACCTATGTGTACGGGAGAAGATGATACCTATCTATCCGTTCATAAATGCATGTGATATGGCAGTAAATTTGGTTGAAGAAAAATGCGCACCGACTTTAGTTAAATATATAACAACTAGGTTATCCGGTAGAGCATTAGAAATGATAAAATATAAAAATGTTACTAAATGGGTATACATTAATAGTTATTTATCGGATGCTTTTGAAGATACGACAACTGCTTCAAGTTTGCAGATACAATTAAATTCCATTAAAATGTGTTATGATGAAAACGTCAATGATTATTGCCATAGAGTAGAAAATTGTATTATAAATTATGTACTGCGTGTACACTTAATAAAGAAGAATCAGAAGCAAAAGTAATTCACGAAACTTTAAGAGAACAAACACTGAATATTTTTATAAAAGATTAATAAGTCCTATAAGAACAATTGTAAAAGCACGAAATCCTAAGACATTAGAGGTAGCTAAGCAATTGGCAAAAGCAGAAGAAGTAGAATATAATTCAGAAAGAGATAATTATAGGTACAGGAACGATTTTTCTAATAATAGAGATAATTATAATTTTCACGACTAAATAATAATAATTTTCGTACAAATAATACAAGAAATTATAACACGAATAATCATATATCAGTAACTATATTAAAGCAGTTTCACGATTTTAAACTAGGAGGTCATTTAAGTGTTAATAAAACTATTAAACGCATACAGAAGCAATTTAGATAGAAGGGTATGAAAGATGATGTTAAAAAGTACGTAAAAAATTGTACATCGTGTCAAGTAAATAAAATTTCAAATCGGCATGTAAAGCAACCAATGGCTATTACATCAACAAGTTCAAAACCATTTGAAAAAATATTTTTAGATATTGTAGGTCCATTACCAACGACCTTGTCTAGTAATAATTATATTTTAACAATGCAAGATGACTTATCTAAATACACGCTAGGAGTACCAATACCTAATCATCAGGCAAACACGGTCGTGGAAGCTTTTGTTATACATTTCGTGTGTGTACATGGAATACCGGGAACGATATTGACAGATCAGGGAACGGATTTCCTTAGCAAAACATTTACGAAAGTTTGCAAATTGTTAAAAATAAATAAAGTTAATACTAGTCATAGTAATTGAAGTAATAGGAGATGGAAATATAGATATACAACGTGGCCAACGAGGCATTACCATACAAAAAAACAATGTAAAACAATATTATAACGATAAAGCAAATGAATAATTAAATATAAGATGATAGTATAAATGAATAGATTAAGAAAGGTTTATTAAAAAAAAAAAAAAATTTAAAGTTAAATAAATAGTAATGAATAAACTAGGTATGAATGACGAGTTAAAATGTAAAACATAAGGTCAATGTTACGATACATATTTCGTAAGACTAAAATCAAAATTATAGTTTGCACAAATTTTAACTGCAAAAACGTAGAGTATACGGAAGAAGAGTAAGTAACTATACTAAAATAATTTCATGATCTATGAGAATGGATGTAGAATTATATTCCAAATACAATATATTTAATCATATTATCATGAAAAAAACAACGATATGAAAACTTAATAAAGCATTTTAAAATATTAATATTAATTTTATACCTATGTGTAGATTCAGTTATTCAGTTATTTAATTTGGTATGTGGGTAGAACGTAACATTCGTGTGTAATATTAATTAATTATTCACAAATTTATTTTATTATTTTAATTGTATTATTCAAGGTGAAGGAGATTCAAATATTAAAAAATATATATATTAATAATATATACTGTACTAACATACTTTATATTGTATTCTTAATTGATTTAAAATTTGATATAACTAATATTATTATTAAGTTACCAATGTAAAACTGAAATTGTAAGTGTAACTGAGTGCATTTAAGAAAAATTGTAAAGATTTCTGTCTTGCAGACATAAACCTTTTTTTTTGTGAGGAGGTGTTATGGGCTACGAGATATCTATAAGATATCTACGAGATTACAAAGCTAAGTTAGTATGACCATGCCTCGTGTCAAGGGTAATGCGGATGCTACTATGACCATGACACGTGTCAGGATAGTAAGCGCACCAATAATTACAGTGCACTAATGATGCATTTGAGATGTTATTGCACATTCTCAAATTCGTGTCCGAATTTGCAACAACAACAACAAGGACACCTGGTTTCGCCCAGAAGGCGACCACACGACGTAAACAAGAGACGCACCACAATATATAAGGGAGCCCGAAGACCAGCAACGGCAGATGTACCAAAGCTATCAACAACTGAGCACTTTCACGTCACTCAGCCACTTATTTATTTGTTACATGTATTTTGTTTGTATGCAATAAAACATATTACGTTATTAAGTTTAACTTTCATTCAAATTAACCATTTGGATTCAAATCTGATACTGGCACGCAACAAATCTAACCAACTAATATCAGCTCAGGGCAACAGGAATGAAGTAATGTAATATGCCGGATTTCTACATAGTGTTTCTACTGAAGTAGCTGTATGTCTAATTCTTAATACTACCACAACCCATTTTATATTAAACTATTTGGGTGTAGTCCCCCAAAATATACGTACGTGTCATGGTAAACAGGAAATTCGACTATACGTTTCTATTTCATATTTTACTATAACCAATTATTTAAATACATATTTTTTAATCTTTAAAATATATATATATATAAACGATTATTTAAACTATGTTCGTAATCCAATTATTTAATACATTAATATTCATTATTCTAAATCTAACCAACTAATATCAGCTCAGGGCAACAGGAATGAAGTAATGTAATATGCAGGATTTCTACATAGTGTTTCTACTGAACTAGCTGTATGTCTAATTCTTAATACTATCACAACCGCTTTTATATTAAACTATTTGGGCGGCGTAGTCTCCAAAATATACGTACGTTTCTATTTCATGTTTACTATAACCAATTATTTAATTTTAATCTTACCTTGCTAAATTGTATATAACCTTTCAAATCTGACATTGAAATGTAGAAGTCAATTACATTCTTTTAGATACAAATCGCACTTGTTATTACATTCTATTTTTTCGAATATGAAAAGACGTACCTTTCAAATTTTATTCTAGTTAGTGTTTTAGCTGAACTGATTATTTTAGACTTAAGAGGAGGAGTAGAAGTGGTTACATATATAAGAAACTCGTCGATACAGTATATTCAGTATACTTCAACAGATTTTACAATCTAGACTTTTTTTAATAAAATTAATTTAATTTTGAAAAAATGTCCTGCTACTCATTTAAAAGCGATGATGAGGAGTCGGTTGTATTTTCCGAAGTAAGTTAAAAAAAATAAACTTATAAAATGTATGTAATAGGATATGGTGTTGGATTAATTTTATTTAATAAAAAATTTTTTTTTTATATTTATATTTATTTTTTATTATTTAGATAAAAAAAAAAATAATAATAATTCATTTATAGGTTAAAATAAAAGTAAAAAAAAATAAAATAAAAAAAATAAAATAAAAATATTGAAAGTTAGTACATAAGTGGTGTTAATTTTACATTTTTTTTTTTTTAACAAGAACGATAAATTAAAATAAATTAAGAAACTTTTTTTTATATTACATCACTAAATCTTGTAATATCATGTTCGACAATGAATTAAAATGAAATTGTAATAACTCGTACATAAATGAACAATCTTCACTTTGTATATTACTGTAGCTGAAATCATAATTTTGAATGTATTGATTGTAAATTCGTTTCGTTGACAAGATGATGGTAACCCATTTACGTCAGACTTAATTAACGTATAAGCTGTATCAAACGTTTTTTGGTATGATTCCAATTTTTTCTGTTTTTCAACAATATACAAGTCAATACAATGTTGTAATTGTTTCAAACGATGAAGATCAATATGAGATAATGTTATATAATTATCATTAGAATATAAAACTATAGTTGATTGGTTTACATTAACAGAGTAGAAAAAATTATCAGCTATCTTAACACGTTTACAACGAGTATGCAAATTTTCGATAATTGTATTACAATTGTTTTCGCACATTAACTTACACCACTGATCAAGATCTAACGTTACAACTTTTTTAGTTAATTTACATTCTAATAATATAATAATTGAAATTTGCTTATTAACTAGAAGTCCAACGGTTACACTTTTCTTACTAAAAGGACGAATATCGAACACAGATTTTGATACAACGATTGATGGATTCATATTGATAAAATAAAAAAAAACAGTAAACAGTATTTTTTTCTAGAAATATGAATATGATCACTAGACAGCTTAGCTCAAACTAACATTTTTGTATATCCATACATGTTATATAATAAACAAATGTAAGGTTAAAAAAGAAAAAAAGAAAAAAAAAATGTGAACGTATAGTGTCTAGTTGGATAAACAGTAAAGAGTTATTATACTTACCTACCTAATTCGATAGAACCTGAAACATTTTTTAAAAATCATTAACATATTAAATTTAAATTAGACGCGTTATCCCACTAGGCTATACGTTCACGAGGTACTTATTAAATAAGTTATTAACACATTTAAGTTTATTAAATTCAGATTTTTTTTTATTGAAATATAAAAAGTTAAAAAAAAAAAAATATTTATTAAATGAACTAAACAACAGGATCATATGACCTTGATCCACAATCACAATCACATATATCGATAATCTTACCATATTTTTTTACTACATTTTCAACAAACTGATTTCCTTTTGATAATAATACAAAAACACATTTCGGATTCCATCTTGAATATTCAATCCATGGATTATCTTCTTTTTCCCAACGATGCAATATAATACCTCAGCAAAAACATTCAACAATATCTTTTTTCCCTGAATATATAAAACCGCTTTCAGCTAATGAGTATTTATCTTGAGATGAAGTCAACGGAAATAAATTGAATGTTTTCAATCTTGATATAAATGTAGTGAATTCTGGATATGTAGGATATGCATTGTTTCGTACTAACGAAACAAGTGAACAAAAACTGTTGTTAATTTGTTGAAAATTCATTTTTTATAAAAAAAAATAAAAAAAACTTAAATGAATTAAACTTGATTAAAACTAACAGAACCTGATTGAACGATGGTTGAATATTAACTGAACTGTCTGAACTGGAATGAATTCAATAAAACGACTTTTATCTATAATTTATTAAAAAAAATGAAATTACAGTGTAACCTGAATGTTAAACATTAACTTACAAGGGAAATAAATAGTGTTGAAGTGTGTATACACTGTTTAAACTTTATGTGTAACAGGGGGAAAAAATAATTGGTTAAAGGCGGAAACTATACCTT